>NC_057810.1:46761501-46763991 GCF_018294505.1 Triticum aestivum
GTAAAAAAATGGGCTTGGCCCGAATTATTAACGAGCCATGTCGTCAGAGGCCGAGCTGAAAATTAGATCGCGAATAATTAGGGTCTATTCTCCCCTCGACTCCTCCTGGCCGCCGCCGCACATAGGTCGTTTGCTCCGCTCTTGTTCTTCCGTTCCTCGTGCTGCTTTCCATCCGTCGGGGGTCGGTCTGGCAGCACGATTGTGAAATTGCCATGGTTTTTATGTTGTCATCTGGAGAGTTACATTGCCGATCAAGCAAAAACTTCTACCAGGAGGCGTTGCTACCCCTGCGTGCTTCTATTCATGGTTGCCAATCAAGACAAAATAAGGACTGACGGAAGGTAAGACTACAATTTCTCTACAAATATCATTTTTTTAAATGATCTCTTTTCTCTTCAAATATCTAGCGGTATTATTATATTCGGTGTCTATTGTTTGCCATTTACTATTAACCAACGGAAGTGAACGTTGTACTAGCAGTAGTAACCTGTCATGGTTGACTCAGATTTCGCATAAGATCATCTGAATTGTACCCATGTCCTGGGTAACATACGGCCGAATGTTCATAATGTTTCTTCAGCATCATTTACCTTTACTTTTCTTGTGTGACCACTTCAATCATAGGTTTTCTTTTTCCCAATATTTGTTGTCATCAATTTTCAGACACACTTTAGTTTTTTGTTACAATATGACAAGTGATAATCAAATGATCGTACATTATTTAGGGACAGAGAATACTAGAAAATTATTGATTTGTGAGTATGCCATGATAATCAGTAAGATTGTTATATTAAGTTGTTCTAGTGTGTTGTGGCTTTGTAGCTTTGCGCTGGTATATTAATATATATACAAATATGTTGAGGGCCCCGGATTCTAGTTTTGCCCCGGGCCCCCGAAATCTCAGGGCCGGCCCTGGTTGTAGCGGCGTTTTTCTTTGCCGGTCATAGCAAAACAGAGACATGGTTGCCACAAAAAATCATCATTGCCATCGCCGCCAATTGTAGCTTGTTGTGCGGTTGCAACATTTTGGGTCATCGGTTGTAACGACCTCAACAGTTCTAGTATTTTTGCTGTCGGTTGCAGCACCCATGTCGCCGTCGTGGCCATCCACTAGTCGTAGCAGCGGCAGTCACCGGTTCCAGCAAACAAAATTGCCCGTTCCAGCAAAACAACATCACATTCCATGCAGTGGCGGAGCCAGGAATTAAAGATTAGGGGGGGCCAAACGACACATACTTTGGATTACAAGGGCCAAACTACGCTAATACATGTATTATTCTCTAAATTCTGCACTATTCATTGCTATATTAGTACCAAATTAGTGACGTTAGGGGGGGGCCAGGGCCCCTGCTGGTCCCCCTGTCTCCCCCACTGATTCCATGACCATTGTCACGTTCCAGTAAAATGCGTAGTTAGTTCCAGCAAATGGCGTCGCCGGTTCCAGCCAAAAAATGTCGGTGGCAACACGCGACCCCAGCGGTTGCAGCTCGTCAAAAAAATCATGGTCTTCGCCATGACCAAGAGCTCGCAGGCCATGGCCATGGAAACGCGGCACACATCCATGTGCGTTCCAGCGAGCGCATCAGCTGCAGCATTCGTGGACGGTCAAGAGCTCGCAGGTTGTGCCCGTGGGGATGGGAAGGATGTGCCCGTGGGGATCGGAAGAAGGGGCGTGTGACCTGATTTTGTCAAAAACACCCTCGAAATATATTTTCACAAGAAACCTTGATACCTGGGAGAGGCTTTCAACTCTATGACCAGTGGGTCCCGCCTGTAATGAGAGAGTGAAAATGAAAGGAAAAGCGTGGCTACTAGGTGTCAAACACACAGCATACAACTAGCAAGAATTCGTGCTATCCACTCCGCACATAACGAAGAAGAAGCGGACACTGGAGATCGAGATGCCGGAGGTAGAGATGGAGCCGAGAGTAGCGACTCGCGGATCCGGCACGCTCCCGCTCCTCCTTAGCGCCATACTCGCGGTGGCCACCTCCGAGTCTGCCCCCACCATCGGCGATAAGTGCACTCCTTACAAGGCCGTTGCGGGCAACTCCTCTCCTGATCTTCTCTCTCTCTCTCGGTTCCTAGTTTTCAAGGTTCCATCTCTAGACTTTAGAGCATCTCCAGCCGTTGCCCCCCAGAAGGCGTCTAAAATCGCCGCCTGGGAGCGAGCCGGTGCAAAAAACCGGTTTGGGGATGAGTTGCTTCCCAGTCGCCGGCCCCAGAGCCGTCCCCATGCGCGTCTAATTGTTATAAAAAAACGTTCGGCGAAACACGGCTAAATTCGACCAAACTTCGACGAGTTCATACATATTTAAAATATTTTACAGAAAAGGAAAAAAACGCTACTAGGCCCGCCGTCGCTGCTCCTCGCCGCCCGCCGCCCTTGAAGCTCTACACGCCGAACAGTGTGTAGAAGTCGTCGTCGTCGTCGCCGCCGCCGTCGCCTCCTCCGCGGCCGCCGTCCCTGATGCACCACTCCCCAGGTTG
>NC_057810.1:46764379-46765982 GCF_018294505.1 Triticum aestivum
CGGGCGGCTATCTCCTCCAGCGCTCGGCGCTGCCGGACCATCTCGTCGCGGAGGTAGTCGTCCCGCGCCCACTTTAGGGCCTCCTCGTCGGAGAAGCCGCGCCGGGCTATGGCCTCGTACTCAGCGGGGAGGCCGGGCTCCGCCTTCGGCCTGACGAGGACGAGGCATCCAAATGTGTGTGTGTGTGGAGGGGTGAGTCTGTGATGCGGACGCCGGAGTTGCTGGTGCCGTGGCTGACTGGCGTGTCCTGGGGCTCCGGCTTGACGGGGCCGAGGTAGGAAAGCCGGTCGAGCGGCCAGACGAGAAGGAGGACGCCCCCGGGTCCATATGCCTCGGCGTCCACGAGCTCCCACGCCGGCGGGAGAAGGACCGTGGAGCGGGGTACTCCAGCCTGGGCGTGTTGCCGTCCTCGATGTGCTCGAGGACGGCCTCCAGTGTGCGGCCGGGCACACCCCACCATCGGCGGCGGCCTTCGGAGTTGAGCCTCCCGGAGGGCACGACGCCGTTGGTGGGCTCGAGCTGCGCGGCGTGACGGCAACGGAAGTAGGCATCCCACAGCGGGCTGTCGGGGACGTACCGTGGATCTTCCCTCGCCTCCTGCGGCAGAGAGGCGCGGATACGCGCGATCTCCGCACGCCGGGCCGCCCCGGTGGGCGGTGGTGGCACCGGGAGTCCGCCGGCGCTGATCCTCCACGCCCCGGGCACCCGCATGTTCGGTGGGACCGGGTACTCGGCCTCAAAGAGGAGCCTAGCTTCGTCCTCGTGAAGGTAGCGGCGACCGAAGTCGTCGCCGCCGCGCCGTTGCCTTGGAAACGATCGGCCATGGGTGAACTGGAGGCAGCGAGAGGAAAGGGAGGAACGGGGAGGAACGGGGAGGAACGGGCGTCGGCGATGGAGTGTTTGTGCGTCACCGGCATGCTGGGGGGCGACTTATATAGGCAGAGGCGCCGCGCGTATGCGTGGCTGCCGTGTGTACGCGTGGCGAGCGAGGGACGTGTGTCGTCCGGTTTTCACTGCGCCGCCCATGAGGCATCAATGGAGGCTGACCGGCGCCGCAGCGCACGACAGCTTTGGCATTGATTCGCCGCGGGAACCGAGGCGATGAGGACGACGAAGCAGCGAGAAGAGCCAAGGAGGGCCCGCCGGTTTTCACGCCAAAAACATTTCGGCCGGCGCCCCCAAGCGCCCCCGAGCGCGCCTGGTTCGGCCTGGGTCCGCCGACACTGATTTCGGTCCAAGCCGGTGAAAAACGGGCTTCTGGGGACGCGACTGGGCCATTTTTTCGGCGATGGCCCGAAAAAATCGCCTGGGGAGACCTTTCTAGAGGCGCAGCTGGAGATGCTCTTAGTGGTCTCCCATAAGCAATTTTCTGGAGAAAAACCGAGGTCCGATCTTCATAGATGACAACTCCAATGCATGGACGCATTTCTTTAATTTTTGTCTGCATGGGCACAAATGATGAATCAACCCGCGGACCCAAACCTTTTTTGTGTCTGTCTGTAGAAGTATGTGCCGCGCGCCTGCCCAGTGTCTGCCCTGGCCCCACTTGCCAGACACCAAACTACCCTCGCGCGGTCCTTTTTAAATGCACGCATGCGCGGTG
>NC_057810.1:46766275-46768813 GCF_018294505.1 Triticum aestivum
CGTCCACGGGCCGGCGCCACACGGCAAATTTCACCATCACGCTACGAGGGGTTGCGCCCCCAACGCGGATCGTGTCTGCATCCCATCGGTGCCACCACTATGGGATAATGACATCCCACTTGTAGCACCTGCCGACCAGACATGACAAAGCGTAGCACTTGTCGGTCAGGCATGACTTAACATCACCACCGAAGCTCCGTGCAAGACGAAGTCGCACCATCTCCTGCCTCTGACATCCGGCGCTGCTCCGCAAATGATGCTCCCAAGAGAGAAACGACACCGCAGTGCCGCCATCGTCCGATCTGGAAGACCAGATCCTAGGGTTTCCCCTGGAGCAGCACGAGTGGGTCGACAATAGTTACACGACGATGCCTTCATCAAGGTAACGGCGAGAACGCCGCCATCGCCTGCCGTCGGCTCGGTTTCACCGGCAACCATGTATCCCCTATTCGCAGCCGGGACAAGATGATGGATCTCGAGATCCGATCATCAAGCCTCTGGCCGGCCATCTTGGGAAGAAGATGACCACCACGTCCACCAGTGTCACCACGCTAGGCACACGTCGCCGCCGGCACCCCCATGGTGCCTAGAGGCCGACAAGCCCCAACGATTCCCATGCCTTGCCAGCCGCCATGGCCCAGACCCCGGCACCACCAGATCCAGATCGGATCAGGGTCCAGGGCCCCAAGCCGCAACCACCGCGGAGGCAGGACCACTGGACGATGCCTAGCCCTCCAGCCCGCCGCCGAGTCATCGCCGGAGCTCCGCCGCGCCACGCCGCCAAGCCGCCACCGGGATAACTCGTGCCGCCACTAGAGAAGCCGCAGCCGCCGCGCGTTGGAGAGGCCTCAAGCCGCAGCTGCCCCGCCGCCAGGCAGGGGCGCCGCCACCCAGCACGCCCTCCGCCGCGCCGCTGGGCCCCGCCCAGCCCAGTGTCGTCTCGCGTCGCGCCGTCCCGCGCCGGACACCAACCGCGAGGAGAGGGGCAAGATCCCTGCCGCCACCAACGCCGGCTAGTCTTTGCCCAGCGGTGCTGTGCGGTGGCGGCGGGGGGAGATATCGACGAGGGAGGACGAGGGGCGGCGGCTAGGGTTTCCCCCGAGGATGCTCGCGGGAGCGGCTCGGGGGTCTCGCAAGTGTACGGGAAGAGATGAGAAGCAAGTTTCCGCTTGATTTGAAGGCATGGTTGCTAAGGGCTAGGAGGATCTTGAAATTTGTCGTTCTACACTTCATAATGCATGCGGCACATGTCCGCGTTGTAGATGCTCCAGGTGTGTTGTGGCCTTTTCAGCAACAACAACTGCATATGACAATTCTTGATGGCTGAAGAACACAATAAAAACCCAAAAAAAGGGTTTCGATGGCTCTCCTCTCCCCCCCCCCTCTCCCCTCTTCCTCTCGCGGTGTCTCCGGTGTCTGGCGCAGCCTCGGCGGCGCCCCTGCCTAGTGCGGCTCGGCGTCCTGTCGGCCCCGTGGCGGGGCGGGGCTCCGGATATGGGCCTGCTGCGGCTGGGGATGGCCTCCTTCCTCCTCCTCGTGGCGCTGGTCGCATCCCTCCACAACCCCAAGTTTCCAACCCCATCCTCATTTGCTTTGCGTGTCATCGCCCTGGCCATTTCCAATCGCGCTGCGAAAACCCTCCTTTCTGCCTCATCTGCAGGGAGGACGGACACCTAACAGTGGACTGTCAGAATCGTGTCAAGCCTCCTGCGTTTGTTCATTATGGCACCGGTCTCCCTGGATGTTCTTTCTTCGCTCTAGATAGGGGGATCCCTGAGGCTGCTCCCATCCCCTCCCTTTCCAATGTTGGCATTATTTCCGTCCAAGATAAACGTATCTATCCTCAGATCCTTCTCGATGAGCTTAAGTTATGGGATGAGGGTGGATGGGATTGGCAGATCCGCCAGCTCTCAGATTTTGAATTTGCTGCGACTTTCCCCTCGAAAGTGAGCCTCCGGGTGATCTCCTCTTGCTCTAGCTTTACGCTGCCTCTCAACCATCTCGTGGTATCGGTCAAAGCTGCATCTAACGGATCCAAGGCAATCTCTTCCCTGTCTGATGTGTGGGTGTTGGTTGAAGATGTCCCTCCGAGCATGCGCACCACGACCTTCCTGTTGGCTTTCGGAGTTCTCATCGGTAAACCTATTGAAGTTGACCAAGACTCGCTGGCGATCCTGGGGCTGGCCCGGCTTCAGGTCTGGTGCGTGGACCCCCTGTGCATTCATGGCACCCTCGACGTCTTCCCCGCGGCTGGTGGCTTCAGGCTTCGTGTGCGGGTGGAGGGGGCACCGGGCACTAGTAGAAAAAGGGCCTACAGTCCCGGTTGGTGAGGGCCTTTAGTCCCGGTTCATGAACCGGGACTAAAGGTTCGGTACTAATGCCCTGACCCTTTAGTCCCGGTTCAATCCAGAACCGGGACAGATGGGCCTCCACGTGGCCTGTCGCTGAGCCCAGGCAGAAGGGCCTTTGGTCCCGGTTGGTGGTACCAACCGGGACCAATAGGCATCCACGCGTCAGCATTTCTGTGGCTGGGGTTTT
>NC_057810.1:46769003-46773925 GCF_018294505.1 Triticum aestivum
GTGTTTCATATATTGTGATATAGCTAGCTAATTAATAGAGAGAAGTGTCCTCTCTTTTGTCCGTGCTTGGTCGACGCTACGTACCATACATACATACGTATAGAGAGGACTAGCTAGACACGCTAGCTAGCTAGTAAGCAAACAGAAGATTGTCATGAACATATATGCATACAGAGAGAAGTGATATCGACCACCTCTCCTTCTCCGAGAGATTGGTCGAACAAACAAGTTCTCGTATATCTATCCGACACTACCGGCTACATATATACAATAATTATCTTTTACAAATATATAATCTCCTAAAATACGGACGTGTGGTCCACATAGTATTCTCCGTCTTCAGCGATCACGTGGTCAAGAAAGAATGCCGCCAATTCCTCTTGAACTGCCCGCATGCGATCTGGTGCTAGGAGTTCATCCCGCATCCGAAACATCTAATTTTAAGAAGGGGGTCAATACATACATATATATATATGAATGAATGAAACTCAACACAAATGATGGTAATAAAATAAAATTGTGAATATTGTTATTTACGCACTTCATATTGTTTGTCGGAGTAGCCCCGCTCACAGGTCGTGTGGCGGATGGACTCGCAAATGTAGTATCCACAGAAATCATTCCCTTGTTCCTGCCACAACCACTTTACAAGAAATAGAGGTCAATCAAACTGATAATTAGCAAGCATGCTAAATGGTATTGATGAAACTAGCGCTTGAATCACTAGGAGATGCCTAGAATATGCTACTATATAGTACTTACTTTCGGGTGCCTAAATTGCAGCTTCTTCGGTAGTCCCGGAGCTTTTTTGGTGAATTTTCTCCAAGCCCTGCCATACAAAGAAAACAATTACTTGATATCAGAAATGAACAAAGTTGCTGATATGGTGGATAATGATCGATTTAACTTACTTCTCGAGCATTTCAGTCATGTCCGCATACTCCTTGGGATCTTTTCGCTTGGAGTCTAAGACAGTTACTACTCCCTTCTCAAGCTTAATCTCTAGGAGAATATAGTGGTAGCTGCGCACACATGCATAACTCATCAATATTACATTACTATAACCTGGACTAATAAGGAAACCGAATATGCCACAAGACAGTAACACTCACTTGAAGTTGTAAGGAAAGAGTATTATATCTTTGTGTTCATTTATTTCCAACGATCGTAGCAAGTTGGCCTCGGTTTCTTGGGCACGATATTGAACCTCAGTTGCATCTATGAGATACATGTTAATGAACCCAATATCTCCCACTTGTCTTTTCTTCAATTCGGCGATCTTCAATCTGCATAATATAGTGAGGATAATTATAAATACATGCAAATGAAAGGGCTGAGTTATATAGAGAGACTTAATGACGGAAGTAGTACTACTTACAGACAGTAGGAGGTGACCGTTGCTTTATCGATGGCCAATTGATTGAAAAACTGATAGAACTCCTCAAATGGAATAGGCAACAGTTCAATTCCAAGGAGGTCATGCTCCTTTTTAACTCTCACATACAAAGTACTCCTCCCCTCAGACTCTTTGCAGGTTTTCATGTACCAATCATGCAATCTTCGCATCATCGTTGATAGAGAACTTTCATCTTTGACGAGAGGCTTCCCGTACTCGTATCTTTGTATCTGCACCTCCAAGATATCATAATGTACATCGTCGGGCAGGTAATCTGCAGGATTGCCATAACCGGGCACCATCCTCGAATCGACGATGTCGCTAGCAGGCACCTTGAGCGGGGGGCACGATTGCTTCGCTTGTTTGCCGAGCTGGGCAATTTGTTTCCCAGCTCGTCGTTCTTTCATCCTTTGATCACTTTTAGTACTTCCCGACCTCTCCGCTTCGGCAAATGCCTTTCCAATAATGCGCTCATAGTTGCCTTTCGGCGGAGACTTGGGTGGTTTTGTCAGGGCAGCCAGAGTGCGCTTCCCTTTCACCGGATCTACCTTCTCCTCCGGAGGTGGATGTCTCTTTGCTTTCAACCCTTGAAACCAGTCATCCACTTCGGTCTGCGCGATCTTCGCGTTTTCCTCCTCGCTCCTCTCGTACGGTAACTTCTCTGGAGTCTTCAGAGAAGGACCGAATCTATATCTCCTCCCGCCTTTGGCTGTACTGCTAGACGCCGACAGAGTAGACGGAGCGGATGTCTTCTTTCCTTGCTTACGAGGTGGAGGAGAAGGACTGCGACGCGCCGTAGAAGCCGGAGTGGCGGCGGGTCTCTTCCGCCCTTGCTGACGAGGCGGAGAAGGAGGAGGCTGGCTGCTCGGGCGCGCCGGCGCAGGCGGAGAAGGAGGCGGAGTGCCGCCACGCGCCGGAGAAGGAGCGGGCCGAGTGCCCTGATCGTCACTCGCCGGTGGAGGAGGCGGAGTGCCCTGACTCGCCGGAGGAGGAGGAGGAGGCGGAGGCGTCCAGTTCGGAAGGTTGATGAGATCCTTCCGCCATAGGCATGGAGTCTTCAGAGCAGAACCCAGCCGATACTCCCCTTCACCGGTAGGGTGGTCAAGCCGGAGGTCCTCAAATCCCTCCGTTATTTCATCGACCATCACCTTAGCATATCCTTCTGGAATCGGCCGGCAGTGAAAAGTTGAGTCGGGTTTAGTAGGATAAACAGAGCCAACAGCCGCCTTGACCTTCAAATTGCTCCATTGCGCCATAAGGTGGCAATTTTCAGCATCCGTGATAGCATCCACGGGATAGCTGGCAGGAGCCGTCATGGCATGCTCTGGCTGAAGCAGCTCGGTGGAAGCCACGCTGCTTTTCCGCTGAGATGGCGGGGTAGCTTCGGGGGAAGCTTCGGCAGGTCGTTTGCTGTGATCTGCTTCTCGTTCCTCTAGCCCCATTACCCTTTCGTGCAGCGACTGCAGTTGGCTCTGCTCCAGTTTCTTCCTCCTCTCGTGGGTTTTGTAACCCCCTGCGTCCGGAAATCCAGCCTTCCACGAAACGGAGCCTGGCGTGCCTCGTGTCCGTCCAGGGTGCTCAGGATTGCCGAGGGCCATTGTGAGCTCGTCCTTCTCCCTGTCTGGAACGAACGTCCCTTGCTGCGCTGCTTCGATATATTGCTGAAGCTTCTTGACTGGTATGTCCAATTGTTCCTCCGTCCAAATGCACTTCCCTGTTATAGGGTCCAAGGATCCGCCGGCCCCAAAGAACCAAGTCCGGCAACGTTCTGGCCAGTTCATTGTCTCTGGTTCGATCCCTTTATCAAGCAGATCATTCTCAGCCTTGGCCCACTTAGGCTGGGCTACGAGGTAGCCACCTGACCCCGTGCGATGGTGAAGCTTCTTCTTCTCAGCATTTCTCTTGTTTGTCGCTGACATTTTTTTACTCTTTTCCGATGTCTTGTGGGCCACAAATGCGGGCCAGTCATCTCTGATCTTCTCATATTTGCCAATGAATTCTGGTGTCTCATTTTTTTCGACATACCTATTGAGGTCTTTCTTCCAATTCTTGAATAGGTCTGCCATCTTCCTCAGAGCAAAAGACTTGATTAATGGCTCTATAACTGGCTTCTCCGGATCATCCTCCGGCGGTAGGGTGAAATTTGACTTCAGCTCAGTCCAAAGATTCTTTTTCTGCATCTCATTGACATAAGACACCTCAGGGTCTTCGTTCTTAGGCTTATACCATTGCTGGATGCTGATCGGGATCTTGTCCCTAACCAGAACCCCACACTGAGCAACAAATGCCTTCTTTGTCCGGTAGGGTTCAGTCGGTTGGCCGTCGCGCGCGATTTGTATGATCTCAAACTTTTCATCCGAGCTCAACTTTTTCTTCGGGCCTCGTCTCTTTACCAAAGTTGTGCTCGATCCGGAGGGCTAGAAAAAAGAACAAAGACGAGAGTTAATTAATATGTGTACATACCAAAACAATGAATGCATCTATTAGCTAGTCAGCACAGGCTTAACTAATATATATACCAGGCCGGACTCGGTTTGGTGATCACCGGAGCCGTCCTCACGGTCTACTTCTTCACCCTCTCCTTCTTGCACCGGCATTGGGTTATTGGAGCCATGTAAATCAATGAGGAGAGGGCCAGCTGCTTCTTCACCCTCTCCTTCCAGACCATCATTGTCGTTGAGAAACATCGAGGAGAGGGCATCACTTCCTTCTGCGATTATGTCCCTCAACAACGCTTCTTGTGCTTCGTCTCGGGGGGTGTCCATAGTTTCTACAAATATTTACAACATGGCAATTATTATTCAAACATGACAGATATGGATATATTAGTGGCAAACGTAGAACTAGCTAGCTAATCACAATAAGGAATCATATTAGTGGCCTCGAGGCTGCTTCTCTAGGGTTTGGGGTGGCCTCGACAACGCTTCAAGGGTTAGGGGGTGGCCTCGAGAACGCTTCAAGCTAGGAGGGGGTAATATCGACCCCCCCCCACGTGTTGAAGCTATCGGGAGGGGGTCGGTGTTGAACACTACATCTATGTCCCACAAGTGACGTGGGCATCGACGCCCGCGGTAGGGTAGAGGGTCGTGGATCGCCGAGCGGTCGAGGGTCAAGGGGTCGGGAGGATCGCCGAGGGGTCGAGAGCCTTCGACCCTTGACCCCTTAACGACCCTCGACCCTGAAACCTTCGACCCTTGACCCCTTAACGACCCTCGACCCTGAAACCTTCGATCCTTGACCCCTTAACGACCCTCGACCCTCTACCCTAGTTCCCGATCCTCGACCCCTCGGTGATCCTCGACACCCTCATTATATCGACAACGAAGCAACATACATATACATGGGAAAATAATGTTATCGGGGAGGGGGTATCGGTACCCCCCCCCCTCGTGTCAAAGTTTCTTCTTTCTCCTCTATTCCTTTCTTTCTTCTTCTCCTCTCATGTTGAAGTTATCGGGAGGGGTATATCGACGATGACAGAGGAGAAGATCGAAGAAAAAAAAGAAGAAAAAAAAGAGGAGAAGAA
>NC_057810.1:46775660-46799025 GCF_018294505.1 Triticum aestivum
AATTCTTTTTGCTTTTAGTTTTAGAAAAATTATAAACTTTCTGTTAGTGCCATTAGTTTTCAAATTTGGAAACTCTTTTTTTGTTTTCTTTGTTGCTTTATTTATAAACCGGTGTGAGCGCCCTTCGGTTGGCGAGGTTTTAAAATTCATAGTTTTCAAATGAACTCTAAAAAAGTTGGCATAGCATGTGCATGTACAAAACGGACAATGGTATCATACTCGTCTGTTACAAAGTTGGCATGTTATCATCATAATAGTTGCGGGAGAAAGTCTTCACTTTTTCTTCGCTTGTGTCGTTTGCTTATTGCGCCGTAACCATGGATAATCTTCATCGTTTATCAGGATGCTTGGGTCAGCCTTGACTTTGAAGGGGGGAATTTCATGAAACTTTTCATACTCTTCAGACATGTCTGTCTTGCCCTCCACTCCCAGGATGTCCCTTTTTCCTGAAAGAACTATGTGGCGCTTTGGTTCATTGTATGATGTATTCGCTTCCTTATCTTTTCTTTTCCTCGGTCTGGTAGACATGTCCTTCACATAGATAACCTGTGCCACATCATTGGCTAGGACGAACGGTTCGTCAGTGTACCCAAGATTTTTCAGATCCACTGTGGTCATTCCGTACTGTGGGTCTACCTGTACCCCGCCTCCTGACAGATTGACCCACTTGCACTTAAACAAAGGGACCTTAAAATCTACTCCGTAGTCAAGTTCCCATATGTCTGCTATGTAACCATAATATGTGTCATTTCCATTGTCGGTTGCTGCATCAAAGCGGACACCACTGTTTTGGTTGGTGCTCTTTTCATCTTGGTCAATCGTGTAAAATGTATTCCCATTTATCTCGTATCCTTTCCAAATCATTATAGTCGAAGATGGTCCCCTGGACAACAAGTACAGCTCATCACAAACAGTGCTGTCACCTCTGAGACGTGTTTCCAACCAACTGCCGAAAGTCCTGATGTGTTCACATGTAATCCAGTCGTCGCACTGCTCCGGGTGTTTGGAGCGCAGACTGTTCTTGTGTTCATCGACATACGGGGTCACCAAGGTAGAGTTCTGTAGAACTGTGTAGTGTGCTTGAGACCAAGAATATCCGTCCCTGCATATTATTAAGTCCCTTCCAAGCGTGCCTTTTCCAGTCAGTCTCCTCTCATACCGCGATTTAGGGAGACCTATCTTCTTAAGGCCAGGAATGAAGTCAACACAAAACCCGATGACATCCTCTGTTTGATGGCCCATGGAGATGCTTCCTTCTGGCCTAGCGCGGTTACGAACATATTTCCTTAGGACTCCCATGAACCTCTCAAAGGGGTACATATTGTGTAGAAATACGGGCCCCAGAATGACAATCTCGTCGACTAGATGAACTAGGATGTGCGTCATGATATTGAAGAAGGATGGTGGGAACACCAGCTCGAAACTGACAAGACATTGCGCCACATCACTCCTTAGCGTTGGTACGATTTCTGGATCGATCACCTTCTGAGATATTGCATTGAGGAATGCACATAGCTTCACAATGGCTAGTCGGACGTTTTCCGGTAGAAGCCCCCTCAATGCAACCGGAAGCAGATGCGTCATAATCACGTGGCAGTCATGAGACTTTAGGTTCTGGAACTTTTTCCCTGGCATATTTATTATTCCCTTTATATTCGACGTGAAGCCAGTCGGGACCTTCATACTGAGCAGGCATTGAAAGAATATTTCTTTCTCTTCTTTCGTAAGAGCGTAGCTGGCAGGACCTTTATACTGCTTCGGAGGCATGCCCTCTTTTTCGTGCAAGCGTTGCAGGTCCTCTCGTGCCTCAGGTGTATCTTTTGTCTTCCCATACACGCCCAAGAAGCCTAGCAGGTTCACGCAAAGGTTCTTCGTCACGTGCATCACGTCGATCGAAGAGCGGACCTCTAGGTATTTCCAGTAGGGTAGGTCCCAAAATATAGATTTCTTCTTCCACATGGGTGCGTGATTCTCAGCGTCATTCGGAACAGCTAGTCCGCCGGGACCCTTTCCAAAGATTACGTGTAAATCATTGACCATAGCAAGTATGTGATCACCGGTACGCATGGCGGGCTTCTTCCGGTGATCTGCCTCGCCTTTGAAATGCTTGCCTTTCTTTCGACATTGATGGTTGGTCGGAAGAAATCGACGATGGCCCAGGTACACATTCTTCCTGCAGCTTGCCAGGTATATACTATCGGTGTCAAGTAAACAGTGCGTGCATGCGTGGTATCCCTTGTTTGTCTGTCCTGAAAGGTTACTGAGAGTGGGCCAATCGTTGATGGTCACTAACAGCAACGCCTTTAGGTTAAATTCCTCCTGTTTGTGCTCATCCCACGTACGTACACCGTTTCCATTCCACAGCTGTAAAAGTTCTTCAACTAATGGCCTTAGGTACACATCAATGTCGTTGCCGGGTTGCTTAGGGCCTTGGATGAGAACTGGCATCATAATAAACTTCCGCTTCATGCACATCCAAGGAGGAAGGTTATACATACATAGAGTCACGGGCCAGGTGCTGTGATTGCTGCTTTGCTCCCCGAAAGGATTAATGCCATCCGCGCTTAAAGCAAACCATACGTTCCTTGGGTCCTTTGCAAACTCATCCCAGTACTTTCTCTCAATTTTTCTCCACTGCGACCCGTCAGCGGGTGCTCTCAACTTCCCGTCTTTCTTACGGTCCTCACTGTGCCATCGCATCAACTTGGCATGCTCTCCATTTCTGAACAGACGTTTCAACCGTGGTATTATAGGAGCATACCACATCACCTTCGCAGGAACCCTCTTCCTGGGAGGCTCGCCGTCAACATCACCAGGGTCATCTCGTCTGATCTTATACCGCAATGCACCGCATACCGGGCATGCGTTCAAATCCTTGTAGGCACGGCGGTAGAGGATGCAGTCATTAGGGCATGCATGTATCTTCTCAACCTCCAATCCTAGAGGGCATACGACCTTCTTTGTTGCGTATGTACTGTCGGGCAATTCGTTATCCTTTGGAAGCTTCTTCTTCATTATTTTTAGTAGCTTCTCAAATCCTTTATCAGGCACAGCATTCTCTGCCTTCCACTGCAGCAATTCGAGTACGGTACCAAGCTTTGTGTTGCCATCTTCGCAATTGGGGTACAACCCCTTTTTGTGATCCTCTAACATGCGATCGAACTTTAGCTTCTCCTTTTGACTTTAGCATTGTGTCCTTGCATCGACAATGACCCGGCGGAGATCATCATCATCGGGCACATCGTCTGGTTCCTCTTGATCTTCAGCAACTTCGCCCGTTGCAGCACCATCGTGAACATCGTCTGGTGCATCTTGATGTTCAGTAGCATCACCGTATTCAGGGGGCACATAGTTGTCATCGTACTCTTCTTCCTCGCCGTCTTCCATCATAACCCCTATTTCTCCGTGCCTCGTCCAAACATTATAGTGTGGCATGAAACCCTTGTAAAGCAGGTGGGTGTGAAGGATTTTCCGGTCAGAGTAAGACTTCGTATTCCTACATATAGGGCATGGACAACACATAAAACCATTCTGCTTGTTTGCCTCAGCCACTTCGAGAAAATCATGCACGCCCTTAATGTACTCGGAGGTGTGTCTGTCACCGTACATCCATTGCCGGTTCATCTGCGTGCATTATATATAATTAAGTGTGTCAAAAATCATTACAGAACATCATGAATAGATAATTAAGTGACCAAATTAATAGAAGTTCATCATCACATAAAAACCAAAGTAGATACATAGTTCTCATCTAACAACATAAAGCTCTGCAGAGCATCTAAATTAATTAAACCATACATTGAAACTATGTAAAACATTTCAATGCGAAAACAAATGCGATCATAATCGCAACCAAGGTAACAACTGATCCAACGGCATAATGATACCAAGCCTCGGTATGAATGGCATATTTTCTAATCTTTCTCATCTTCAAGCGCATTGCATCCATCTTGATCTTGTGATCATCGACGACATCCGCAACATGCAACTCCAATATCATCTTCTCCTCCTTAAGTTTTTTTATTTTTTCCTTTAAGAAATTGTTTTCTTCTTCAACTAAATTTAACCTCTCGACAATAGGGTCGGTTGGAATTTCCGGTTCAACAACCTCCTAGATAAATAAAATCTATGTCACGTTGGTCGGCATAATTTTCATAAACAATAAATGAACCAATAGTTATGAAAAGATAATATATACCACATCCGAATCATAGACAGGACGAGGGCCGACGGGGGCGGATACCAAAACCATCGGCGCACTATATAAGATGCAATAATAAAAGTAAGAAAATAATACAAGTATCTATCTAAACAAACAAGTAGTAATATTTTTCCTTTCAGAAAGAAGATAAGAACAAGAGGCTCACCACGGTGGTGCCGGCGATGAGATCGGCGCGGGTGATCGACGGCGGTGAAGACGGGGACGGGGCGTGACGGACCGCTAAACCTAGATAAATATTGAGGAAAATGGAGCTTGGCGGTCGAGCTTGGAGAGGAGAAACCTTAAGTAGTGTGGCTCGGGCATTCCATCGAACACCTTGTGTGCATAGGAGGTGAGCTAGAGCACCACCAAGCCCTCTCCCCCTCGGCCAAAAAAAACAGAGCAGTGTGATCTGCTCTTGCGTGAGGGGCTATATATAGGCAGAACCATTGGTCCCGGTTGGTGGCATGAACCGGGACTACAGGTAACCCTTTGGTCCCGGTTCATGCCACCAACCGGGACCAATAGTGGTGGGGCAGGAGCCAGGACCATTGGTCCCGGTTCGTCCCACCAACCGGGACCAAAAGGTCCGGACGAACCGGGACCAATGGCCCACGTGGCCCGGCCGTCCCCCTGGGCTCACGAACCGGGGAAAATAGCTCCATTGGTCCCGGTTCTGGATTGAACCGGGACTAATGGGCTAAACTGGCCTGGACGAAAGCCCTGTTTTCTACTAGTGGGTGTCGCCCCCTCCTCCTTCCCCACCCCGGCCTCTGGCAATGGCGACAAGAGCAAGGATGGGAACGGCTGCCCCGACGATTCCATGCATGGGACTGATCCCCGGTTCACCCAGTCGGAGTGGGATGGCCTCTCTCCCGAAGATCGGGACTTGCTCAAGGAGAACGCTCCTGCTGGCAAGGGTGTCTAGGGCTTGGCGACTGATCTAGGCGGGGGGAGGCGGCTGCTGGTGGGGCGAAGGGCACGCCTTTCTCGGCGGTGTGCTCCAACCTACCGGCCCGTCCCACTTCTTCCTCCCTGTCTGGCATCGAAGATCTTCCCCCGGCGGGCCCTGCGGCTCTCAAAAAAGAAGAAGAAATCCTCCGTCAAGAAGTACTCCGCCAAGAGCCGTGCGTCTGGTGATTCTAGGCAGTCTGCGGCTGGACTCTGCCGCAGGCTTGAGGCTGATATGGGTTTGGCCTCGGGCCCGTCCTCTGCTGCGGCTTCTCCCAGTCGTGCTCGCCCTGTTCCGGTGCGTTCGCCTGCATCCATGGCTCGCAAGAGTGGCCGTGTTTCCAATAGTGGTGAGCAGGTGGTCGATCGGGCTGCCCGTCGTGCGGCTGCTCGGGATCTGCCCCCTTCAGGTTCGTCCCCTCCTCCCTCCCCCTCCCCCCCACGATTTCCTCTCCTGTTCGTTTAGTTCTCCCTTCTCAATCTGATGATCACTTTCTAGATATTTTAAATGACGTGGGTATTTGTTTTGACTCTAGTTTGGGTTCTCCTTCATCTCTTGTTGGTATTATTAGGGCGAATGAAATCGCCCAGGCGGATATTGCGAAAGCCAAGGAGGTTAGGGTGGGCTCGGGTGCCCCACTGGTTGTGGCCGGTGGGGATGTGGGGGGAGATGACAGGAGTCATGCTCCCTCGGTGGCTCCTAAACACGGGGTAGTTAAGCGCTCAAAATCTTGCATGGCCCCGAGCAGGTCAAGTCTCCATATCAAAAACTTGTCATATAAATGAAGGCATTATTCTGGAACATTAGAGGTTTCTGCGCTAGGGGGCACAGAGACCAACTTAAGGACTTAGTTCGATCTGAGAATGTAGATTTTATTGGCCTGGTTGAGACCGTCAAACCTTCCTTTTCCGCTAGCGAATTATCGGCAATTGCTGGGATAGATAGATTTCATTGGAATTTTGTGTCCTCGGCTGGGCATTCGAGTGGTTTTTTGCTTGGCTCCAAAAAAGTTACTTTCGATTTTGTGGCTTTTGATCATGGCATCTTCTGGGCTAGCACGGTGGTCTCTATTCGTTCTCTCAACTCCTTGGTGGAAATTTTGGTGGTTTATGGTCCGGCTGATCATGCGATGTCTTATGCTTTTTTGGATGAACTTAGTATTAAGATTGAATCTTGCCAGCTGCCCCTGTTGATTGGGGGTGATTTTAATTTGCTTAGGTTTCCCTCCGACAAGAGTTCGCCTAACTTCTCGTGGCCCTTGGCTGATGCTTTCAATGCTTTCATTAGGGACACGGCTATTCGTGAGATCCCTAGGGTCGGAGCCCGGTACACTTGGTCTAACCATCAAACCCTCCCCCCCATCTGCTCTGTCCTTGATAGAGTTTTTGTCTGCCCTAGATGGGACCCTTTATTCCCTCGTGCTAGTCTTAAGGCCCTTGCTTGTGTTGGTTCCGATCACACCCCCCTGCTTCTAGATGATGGAACGCGATCTATGGGTGTCTCGAGGTTTCAGTTTGATGCCTCCTGGCTGCAAGTCGAGGGCTTCAATGACTTGGTGGCCCAAATTTTTTTGGCTTTCCTTTCTTCTCCCTGTCGTTCTTTTGGCCCGATGGATGACTGGCATCAATGCTCCTATTTCCTGCGTAGATTCCTTAGAGGTTGGTCCAAAAACCACTTTGCTAAGTCAAGGCGTGACAAAGCAAGGCTGGTGGCTCAAATTGGCGTTTTGGACGAACGTGCGGATTTAGCTGGGTTGTCCTCGAATGAATGGCATGCTCGGTATGGTTTAGAAGAGGCGTTGTTGGGCATTCATAGGCAGGAAGAAGTTTACTGGAAACAACACGGTACTATCAACTGGACCCTTAAGGGGGATTTGCCCACAGCTTACTTCTTTGCTATTGCTAATGGTAGACGGCGTAGATGCTTTATTGATAGCCTTATTATTGACGGTGTAAGGACTTCTGACCCTCTGGTGATTATGCGGCATGTGGTCTCTTTTTTCTCTAACCTTCTAGCGGCTAAACCTGATCTAGGCTTTAAGTTGGTTGCATGCTTCTGGCCTCCGTGTGTCAACTCTCGACCGTTGATAATGAAAGCCTTCTGATCCCCCCTACGGAGGAGGAAATTTTCGAGATGATTCGTTCTGCCAATTATAATGCGGCCTCAGGCCCTGACGGCTTCTCCATTCCTTTTTCCGGCAATTTTGGCCTCAACTAAAAGGCCTAATCTTGGCTATTACACAAGGTTTTTGGATGGGCACTGTAGATATCTCGAGACTTAACTACGCAGTTCTTACCCTCGTCCCTAAAGTCAAAGGCGCTGACATAATTTCCCAATTTAGGCCTATTGCTCTCATTAACAACTTTGCTAAGATCCCTGCCAAGGGTATGGCTGTTAAGGTTTCTCCGATCGCTCATCGGGTCATTAGTCCTTTCCAATCTGCATTCATTAAGGAGAGATTCATCTTGGACGGGGTGCTTTGCCTTCACGAAATACTCCATGACCTCCGTACCAAGAACACCAAGGCTCTGGTTCTCAAGCTCGATTTTGAAAAGGCGTATGATTCGGTGAGCTGGAATTTTCTGTGCCAAGTTTTGCTGGTCAAGGGCTTTGATGGTGCGGTGGTACACCGCCTGATGCAACTTGTCACTGGGGGACATACGGCGGTGGCTGTAAACGATCAGACCAGTAATTTCTTCGCGAATGGTAGGGGTTTGAGACAAGGGGATCCGGCGTCCCCTTTGCCTTTTAACTTTGTGGCTGATGCTCTTTCCCACATTCTCTCTCGTGCTGCGGCGGCTGGCCACATTTCGCCTGTTAGCTCTCTCTCATTCCGAATGGCATCTCTCACTTACAATATGTGGACGACACCATCATTATGGTTGAACTCAATGACTCGTCCATCACAAATCTGAAATTTCTTCTTCTCTGCTTTGAAGCTTTATCGGGCCTTAAAATCAACTTCTCTAAGAGCGAGGATATTGTGACGGGGGTACCCGCTAAGGAGGCGCAGCGGGTGGCCCACCTTCTGAACTGCTCGCTCGGGTCGTTCCCTCTTAAATATCTAGGCTTACCCATTTCCCCTCTTAAACTGTTGGCTAAGGACTTTGCCCCGGCTGTGACTAAAGTTGGCAATAGAGTTCTGCCGTGGCGAGGCCGGTACAATTCCCAGGCGGGTAAGGTTGCCCTCACCAACTCCTGCCTCTCCTCGCTCCCGATGTTTCTCATGGGATTCTACCTGTTGTACGAAGGGACACACTCGGGCTTCGATAAGCACAGGGGTGCCTTCTTCTGGAATTCTGCTGATAATAAACGCAAGTATAGGATGGTTAAGTGGGCTCTCATCTGTAGACCCAAGAACATGGGGGGCCCTGGTATCATTAACACCAGAATCATGAATAAATGCCTTTTGCTTAAATGGTGGTGGAAGATTATGTTCCTCGACGACCGCCCCGCCTGGCTTAATATTCTCAAAGTGAAATATTTCCCCTCCTCCAGCCCTATGTTCGCTCCTGCCTATGGTGGCTCTCAATTTTGGCGTCAGCTGGTCAGCATTAGGCCGGCTTTCCAGTCCCTTGTAAAGTTCATTGTCCGTAATGGTAAATCCACGCGTTTTTGGTTAGACTGGTGGGTTGGGGACACCACGTTGGCGGTGGCCGACCCGACTCTGTTTTCGTTCTGTGCTGATCCTGAGATCTCAATCTTTGAGCTCTCGGCTCAGGGCTGGGTTTTAGATTTTCGGCGCTCTCTTTCCCCTGTAGAGTTGGAAGATTGGCATCGCCTTATTGCCTGCTTCCCCCTGCTCTCGGAGGAAGAGGACTCCGTTGCTTGGCCCCACACCTCTTTGGGGCGTTTTTCGGTAAAGTCGGCTTATTCAAAACTCATCGTTGGTACCCGCACTGATAAGTTTAAGTACATTTGGTCTGCCCGTATCCCTCCCAAGATCAAAATCTTCCTCTGGCAAGCGCACCGTCGCAAACTTCCAGCGGCTGACCAGATTAAGAAGAGGAATGGTCCGGGCTCGGACTTCTGTCAGCTCTGCGGTACCCTGGAGAATACTGATCATATCTTTTTCCACTGCTCGCTGGCTAAATTCTTTTGGAGCTGCATTAGACTTTGGCTTGGGGTTAATTGGAACCCTTCCTCCTTTGTGGATTTGCGGCAGTACATCAAGACCCTAGCTGGTCGTTCTAAGAGGGTTTTCATGGTGGGCTGGGCTGCGACTTGTTGGGCGCTTTGGACTACTAGGAACAAGTTCACTATTGAACACATTTTCCCTACTAACTCAGTCAGTTGCTTATTCAAAGCCAATGTCTTTTTGCAGCAGTGGAGATCATTGACTAAGGATGGGGACCTAGAGGCTTTCGACGATATGCTATCCAAAATGAAATCTACGGCTTCTTCCCTGCTGCGGCACTCTAGACGGACGCTTCCTTAGTGGCTTGGATGTTGGTTTGACTGGCCTGCGTGCCATGATAGGCTGGTTGCCTTGTACCCGTACTTCTTATTCGGTTCTGTTAAACTCTTGTGGATCCTTGGTTTGGTTGTGACGCTGACTGGTGGCTTTATTTATAAAGTCAGGCTATCGCCTTTTCTCTAAAAAAAAGAAGAACACGATAAAGTGGGTGATCTCAAGCCCTGTTATAAATAGGACTTCTTTGTAGCTTAAGTTGTAATTACACCTTTTATTCACTCTAGTTAGACTATCATAGTGCGGTAGCAGATCAAGGCAGGGGCGACCCATGCGGCAAGGACAAAGATGAGCTTCTGTGATCCACAAGCACCCAAAGAATAGCTGGGTGACGTCGGGCACAAAGTGCAAACCGGCGAGCCGGCGAGGGTTTGCCCATTCACGAGGCACACCGACACCGGCCACCTTGCCATATTCCCCCCGCGTGGTGAGCCATGGCGAAGTCAGATTCATTGTCTCCAAAGATCAATCATAATGTTTTTTTGGCGAGAGACCTCAGCAATGCTACATCCTCGATAGCATGCCGAAAGGTGATACCCCGAGACTACACCATATACCAATAACTCGCATGCAATCTACTCAAGTGAGCATTGGGTTCCTGATGTCTCCTAAGCTCACAACTTGGTCACATTTCTGGCCCATATCCAGATAATGGTCAAAACATGGCAATAAATTTTAGCATCCCTTCTTTCGTTTCCTCATCTCTCACATTGCTCACTCTTGTCTGGGCTAGAACACCTTTTATAACATTGTTGGGTTGGGTGTGCATATTTTTTTACAAAACAAATGCATTTAGAATATTGAAGCTGAGATCGAAAATAATAAGTGCAAGTGATTTATGTTCAATGGTTGGCGATATGGCAGAGAGCACATGGTAGATCGCTTATCTTCCCTTGTAAAGTCTTGTGCAAGTACCTATGTTTTTTTTTCTGTAAAGATCACGTACCTATGTTTTTGGGTAAAGATTACGTCAAAAAACGCTTTAGTTATCCTCGACAGTCGAAACTTCACACACACTAGAATCACTACTCGTCAAGCATGACTGTAAAACGGACAGAAACTTAGCTGTGCATAATTCAGCACACCTATACGACTCATAGAAAAGATTCTGGCCGAATGTACTAACATGCATGGACTGAATTTCAATGCACATCTTTCTCTACTAGCGCTGCAACTGATGATGGCCTATGGTGGAGCAGAGTGGCCCGAGGCGCGGCCTTTGATGAAACACGTGCAACTCAAATCATAAATTTCACTCTCATACAAAGTGCAGGAGACTACAGAACGACCCTTTCCTCACTAGCGGAATAGATGTTTTAGTTTACTGACTACTGGAACCTTTGGCAAATGTATTTTGTCAAGCACTCGGTAAAGTCACCAGTCTAAACCAAGTGAGAAGGAAAACACTCAGCAAAGGCAGAAAACTCGTCATAACCTCCGCTTTTTCGAGTGTCTGACAAAATACACTCGGTAAACAGGTGGACACGTGTCCCTATTCTCAGCGGTTGACAGTGGGGTGACGGTACATCCACCTATGTTGAGTGTTTTTTTACTGACACTCAGCAAAGTATTTAAGTTGTTAGTAAGTTCATCTTTGCTGAGTGTTTCCGTGACAATTGCTAAACTTTTTTTAATTGATTGTTTTGTGAAACATAGTATTTAAGGTTTCATTGTCATTTGTGCAATGTACTCCCCTATACCGTACCAGAGGTTTACCATCCACCGTGGAGCTGTGTGGCTGGAGACGTGGCCTTCGAGAAACACGTGCAACTCAAAATCTTAAATCTCGAAAAAAAATCTTAAATCTCGCTCTCATACCACATGTAGGAGATTGCAGAACAACCCTTCCCTCGCTAGCAGGATTGACATCTTTATTGAGTGACAGAATCTTTATCGAGTGTATTTTGTCAAGCACTTGGTAAAGGTAGAATACTCGGCATAGCAACTGGTTGAGCATGTTCCGAAGACGGGGCAAGAAAACCATAGAAATAGAAAAATTGCAGGAACTGGATGCCATGTCTTGTAGATACGTACAAAATGTTTATAGTCATCCAAAATGGGTAGGAAAGGAAGGATTCATATATGAATTTTCAAGAAAAAACTTTCAACCTAAATGGCATTATAAGAAAATTCCATGATCATATCCCTAAGAAATTCCTGCGAAATTCATGTGTTCCTAACGGGGCTGAACATGAATGATCTTTAAACAGTACAGTCACTACCATAGATGGACCTAGAACTAACGCAAACTGGGCTAATTAAGATCTTCCATATGGTGTGCTACTCAATACCTCTTATGGCTCCCTCGCGGTCATGGGTCACTCTTCTCAGGAATATAACTGACCTACCTAGGATCAGTTGGGCCATTTAGAAGCTTATAAATTGAGCTTTCTTTGAATATAAATTCATTTTATCTTGGTAAAAAAATTACAGCACACAGGAGCTCTGCACGAGTCGTGAACTGTTTTTTATTACAAGCACACCATAGTCATGCTCTACCACCGTAGTATTTCACAGTATTACTCGTGGTAACCCCAACACTGCCTACATGCTCGAACATACAGTACATCGTTGATGCCCTTGACAACCGACGCCGATGATTAGGACTTTGTTCTCGAACACCATACGGAGACAACAATTGCACCTGCCACCACTGGCATATACCTATAATTGGATTCCTCGCTTCATTCTCTCATGCAAAACCATGCATGGAGAGCGGTAAGTAAAACTTTTAGTAGCAGTGAAAATAGAGGCTCAGAGTGCATGACTTGATATGTACAAGTAAGGACCGGGAGGCGATGCCTGATAGGAGCTAGTGGGCTTTACCAAGAAGCATTGTATCGTCATCAGGAAGGGCATGGACAGCCCCCATATTGGTGTGAGCGGACAAATAGTGATGAGTTGGTGGAGTGAGGAAGATGAAGCGGCAACATGCTACTCAATCGAAAGTATTAGTGGGAAAAGTTTTTTTTCTAGAATATGCACAAGCATGTGTATCATATATTAGTGGAAAAAGTTGTTATAATAAGGAAACTTGTCTGTAGCCTTAGGCCCATATTGTAATTGACCTTTATTTACTCTAGTTAGACTATCAGACAATCGTCGTGAATCAAGGCTTGGAAGGGCAAAGATGAGCTTTTGTGGTCTGCAAGCATCTGAAAGACCCGTTGGGTGATATCGAACACAAAGTGGAAACCAGGCGAGGCATTGCCGAACTACGAGGCACACCGGCCACCTTGCCATCTTCCTCCCACGTTGTGAGCCTCCAACAATCAGTCATAGTTTAAGTTTTTTGGCAAGAGTACTCAGCAAAGCTACATCATTGATAGCATACTGTAAGGTGATACCCCGAGACTACAACATGTACCGCTAACTCGCCTGTAATCTACTGCACGCAAGTGGGCATTGCATTCCTGATGTCTCCCAAGCTCACAACTTGGTTACATTTTTTGTCCATGTCCAAATAACAGTCAAAACATAGCAACAAGCACCCCTTGTTTCCTTTCTTCATCTCTCACATTACTCACTCTTGTCTGGGCTAAACCACCTTTTATAACATTGTGGGGGTTTGGGTGTGCATAATGTTTAACAAAACAAATGCACTTGAACATTGAAGCTGATATTGAAAATAATAACTGCAATTGATTTCTGTTCAATTGTTGGCGATATGGCAGAGAGCACATGGTCGATCGCTTATCTTCCCTTGTAAAGTCTTGTGCAGGTACCTATGTGTCTTTTCATAAAGATCAAAGCTTTAGGTATCCTCGCTCAACACTTCAGACACTGGAATCACTACTCATCAAACACAATTATAAAGCTGACAGAAACTTAGCTAGGCTCATCAAATTAACCAGTGTATGGACCCCAAGCATTAACTTGTGCATAATTCAGGATACCTATATGACTCATAGAAAGGATTCTGATCGAATGTAACATACATGCACCGTGTTTCATTGCACATGTTTCTCTCCTGACACTACCAGAATCACCGCCGATGCCGACGGCATTTCCCATGCCGACGGCCTTTTGTCGGGGCCATCGGCATACCCGGACATATGCCGACGGCCTGGCCGAAGCCGTAGGCACAGAACAGCCGTTGGTATAACTTCATCTATGCCGACGGCAGCCATAGGCATAGACAGGCCGTCGGCATACCTCTTTGTATGCAGACAGCGGCCGTCGGTATATATCATCCATCAGCACATATGTAGGGCCACCGACCAGGATATAGATGGCAGGCCGACGCCGTTAAATCTGTGCCGACGGCCCCGGTGGTGTGACGCTGCAAATGACGACGGCCTATCGTGAAGCGTGTGGCCCGAGGCGCGGCCTTTGATGAAACACGTCCAACTCAAAATCATAAATCTCACTCTCATACAAAATGCAGGAGACTACAAAATGACCTTTTCCTCATAAGCGGAATTGATTTTCTTTAATGACTCCGGAATCTTTGCCGAATGTATTTTTTCAAGCACTTGGTAAAGTCACCAGCCTAAGCCAAGTGACATGGAAAACACTTGGTAAAGGCATAACACTCGGCATAACCTCTGTGTTTTTTAGTGTCCGACAAAATACACTCGGTAAACGGGTGGACACGTGTCCCTACTCATCGTGGTTGGCATCAGGGTGACGGTGCGCCCACATATGCCGAGTGTTTTCTTCCTACACTCGGCAAAGTATTTAAGTTGTTAGTAACTTCATATTTGCTTAATGTTAACATGACAATTGGTAAACTTGTTTTTATTTGATTATTTTGTGAAACAAAGTAGTATTTGTGGTTTCGTTGTCATTTGTGTCATGTAGTCCTCCATACCAGAGGTTTACTGTTATGGCCGGTTTAGCTAGGCCCACCAGGCATCTTAGCCCACAAGTTATCTTAGGTTAATTCTTACGCAAGTTATCTTAGGAAAGTTATCTTAGGCTAAAGTTATAAATACTAGTTGTAAGACACCGTTTGAGATTAAGCAATAAAGATAGTTCTATCATATTGCCCGGCTCCAGAGGAGCCGGAAACCCTAGCCGCACCAAACCCTAACCGCCGCCGCCCTTCTTCTCCCTCGCGACGGCGCCAACACGCCGGAGCCGCCGCCCTCGCCCCCAACCCTCGCTATTCTGCCCGTATAACCTACGGAGTAGAGCCGGTAGGAACCCTTGTCCTACCAATTTGGTATCAGGTACCCGGGTTTCAACCATGTCTTCACCGCCTCCAATTCCGTCACCGCCGCCACCACCGCCGCTGCCCGTCAAATCCACCGCCGCCGCTTCCGCGCCGGGCGTCACGACCTCGCTCTCGGCGGGCGCCACGGTGTCGCTCTCGGCGCCGACCCTTTCAGCACCCGGCACCGCGCCGGGCCACGGGCGGCCACCAGCCCCCGTCCAACACACGCCGCCGCCGTCACCTCCCCCTCAGCCGCAGCAGTTCACATCGGAGGCCAAGGCCGGCGTGCTCAACGACCTCGTCGCCGCGGTCCAGGGCATCCGCCTCTACTTGGCAAGTCCGTACGGGCCGCCTCCACCACTCCATCCAGCCATGGTCGCGGGTCAGCAGGCGTTGCCGTGGTACTCAGTACCGGGGGCCATCACCGGAGGCTACCAGGCGTTTCCCCCTCCGGCCGCCTCGAAGCCGCCTTGGCCACAGTGGCCGACGCCGACACTCGCGGCGCCACCCGCGTCGCCAGCCGCCGCCCGGGCCCCGCAGTGGCCGACCTGGGCCACCCCGTCCATGCCCCAGTGGCCGACGCCGGCACTGGCGGCGCCACCCGCGCCGCCAGCTTAGTGGCCGGCCTGGACCACACCGTCCCCAGCCGCGTCGTCCCTCCCTGCGGCCACCGTGCAGGTGCCACCACCGCCCCCGCCCAGCCCTAGCCTGGGCCGGTACGCGCCGAGCGGCCTTTCGATCCAGGAGGTCCGCTTTCCGTCGTCACCGTCTCCGCTTCCAGGCTGGCTCCACGGGACGTCCCCTCCACCGGCTTATACGGAGGCCCGGCCGCCGTTGGGTTCCCAGTTGCAGCCCGAGGCGTCAGGCGCCACGGGGAACTACGCCGGCCTTCCCACCATGGACCAGGCGCCGTCATCATCCCTCCGCACCGCCGAGGCAGTGGGCCATGGCGCGCCCCACCAGCAGCCGCCCCGGTTCGCCAAGCTCGATTTCGCCACGTATAACGGCACGGAGGACCCCCTCAACTGGCTCAACCAATGTGACCAGTTCTTTCGCGGGCAGCGCACCCTCGCCTCGGACCGTACCTGGCTCGCCTCTTATCACCTCCGAGGCGTCGCGCAGACATGGTACTACGCTCTCGAGCAGGACGAGGGCGCCATGCCTCCTTGGGAGCGTTTCCGCGAGCTCTGCCTCCTCCGCTTTGGGCCCCCGGTTCGCGGGAGCCGCCTGGCGGAGCTCGGCTGCCTTCCCTTCACCTCCAAGGTGCAGGATTACGCCGACCGTTTCCAGGCCCTGGCATGCCATGCGTCGGGTGTGACGGCATAGCAGCGGGCCGACCTCTTTGTCGGCGGCCTTCCGGATCACATCCGCGTGGACGTTGAGCTTCGGGGACCCCAGGATCTCTAGTCGGCCATGTACTACGCCCGCGCGTTCGAGCGTCGCGCGGTGGCCATCCAGCAGGAATCACCGTTCCGGACCGCTGGGTCGCTACCCGGGCCAGATTCCGCGCCGGGTCGGCCTGCGCAGGCTTCTGCGGCACCCCTCGCCGCGACCGCGGGACGCCCGTTCCGCCGGCTCACCCCAGCCGAGCTCCTCGAGCGTCGCCGCAAAGGATTGTGCTTCAACTGTGACAATCCCTACACGCCCGGCCATGCCTGCCCGCGACTCTTCTACCTGGAGGCTGCAGACTACATTCCGGAGGACGCCGTCGCTGCTGACCTGGCCGCCCCAGCTGTCGAGAAGGTGCTTGACGCTGGCTGATCGCCTCGAGGAGTTCCGCAAGCGCTTCCCCACCTTACAGCTCGAGGACGAGCTATTTGTGCAGGCGGGGAGAAGTGTTATGGCCGGTTTAGCTAGGCCCACCGGGCATCTTAGCCCACAAGTTATCTTAGGTTAATTCTTACGCAAGTTATCTTAGGCAAGTTATCTTAGGCTAAAGTTATAAATACTAGTTGTAAGACACTGTTTAAGATTAAGCAATAAAGATAGTTCTATCATTTTGCCCGGCTCCAGAGGAGCCGGAAACCCTAGCCGCACCAAACCCTAACCGCCGCCGCCCTTCTTCTCCCTCACGACGGCGGCAACACGCCGGAGCCGCCGCCCTCGCCCCCAACCCTCGCTATTCTGCCCGTATAACCTACGGAGTAGAGCCGGTAGGAACCCTAGTCCTACCATTTACTCCATCCACCGTGGAGCTGCGTGGCTGGAGATGTGGCCTTCGATAAACACGTGCAGCTCAAAATCTAAAATCTCGCTCTCATACCACATGTAGGATATTGCGGAATGACCCTTCCCTCGCTAGCAGAATCGACGTCTTTACTGAGTGTCAGAATCTTTGCCGAGTGTATTTTGTCAAGCACTTGGTAAAGTTAGAACACTCGGCATAGCAACCGCATTTTAAAAAGATTATTTTGCTCGTACAGAAAATACTTGAAGTGATTCTCACATTTGAGAGCATTTTGGGAACATGGGATAAGAAAAACATAAAAAATAGAAAAATTGCAGGAACTGGATGGCATGTCTCGTAGATTCCTACATGAATCAGAAATGCAGTAGTTGTATAACATGGTCATTTGGATGCACCACAGGAATTTTGAGAGAGAGAGAGAGAGAGAGACGTGTTGCATTGTACTTCTTAGAGAAAGTGAATACATACGTTTGAGAAAATGTTTGTAGCCATCCAAAATGGGAATGAAAGGATGGGTTCATATATGAATTTTCAAAATCAATCCTTCAACCCAAATGGCATTATAGAAAAACTCCCATAAGATCATATCCCTAAGAAATTCCTGCGAAATTCATGTGTTCCTAACAGGGCTGAACATGAATCTCTACTCCTATAAAAAAACGAGTTGGTGGGGATGGTGTGCCTGCCTTCGGGCCCTATATACTGTCCAATCTTGAATCTACGGCTGAGATTGAGACCGACGCGTGTTGTACAGAGCCAACCACCAAAACAGGATATTCTGGAGGTTTCTCTGGTGACATCAGTTACTCTAGAAGCCCTGCAAGTTTCCTCGCCGCCGGCCCCTCCCCTCTCTTTCCCTGCGACCAAGCTGGAGTTGAGTTGGGCGAGCGTCACGCTATATTGGATTTGGCTTAAGATCTCCCCTGCGACATCACTCCTTCTGGATCTCGCCGTGCAGGCTGTCGGAGAAGGAGAACGGCACACGGTGATCGACGGATAGAGTCAAAGGAGACGACACAATTCGGTCAACACGGTCCACGGGAGAAGGTGCTTGTGGCGGGGACGCACTTCTTGCGTCATCGCGGACCCGATGTCGGCCGGAATCGGTGTCGAAAGGTGCCGTGGGAGGAGCCTCGTGTGCGGCGGCGGTCATCGTGGTCGGGGAAGATGATCACGGCACGGATGTCGTGGTGGCCGAGAGGCAATGCCGATGGGCGCTTCGGTCCACCTCGTCAGCGTGAATCACCTGCTGAGCGGGAGCAGCGCGGGGCCCTCGGGAGATGGAGATCGACCGAGCCATGATAGACAGGGGTCGGGAGCAACTCGGAGGGGGCGACCGGCAGCAGCGTGGCGGATGCATAGCAGACAGCGGTCGGGAGCAACTCGGAGGGGGCGGCCGGCAGCAGCGCAGCGGAGGCATAGCAGGTCAGGAGCAACTCGGAGGGGGCGGCCGGCAGCAGCGCGGCGGAGGCATAGCAGGTCGGGAGCAACTCGGAGGGGGCGGCCGGCAGCAGCGCAGCGGAGGCATAGCAGGTCGGGAGCAACTCGGAGGGGGCGGCCGGCAGCAACGCAGCGGAAGCATAGCAGGTAGCGGTCGGGAGCAGCTTGGAGGCGTTGGCCGGGAGCAGCGGAGGAGTCGGCAGTCGACGACCAGGAGCAGTGATTGGGGAGAAATGAGAGGAAATCGATTGGGGGCGTTCCGGACCTTGTGGCGCTAGCGTTCGCCATGCGTCAGGCAACCGTGCTTGCCGTTCTAAGCCAGTCTTGAATGTCCTAGTGGGCAGCGAGCGGACAAGCTGGCCGCGGCGGGCGGCACGATGGGCACTAGGCTGCGCACACGACCTCTACATGCGGAGCCTCATCAGTACGCCACCGTCGGCTACTACAGGTTTTTCGCGTACAGTGTCGATGGCGACATGATGGAGCCTACATGCGCAGCTTCTGAGAAGTGAGCATCCTGGATGGTAGTCCCCAGTGCAAAGTCGCTCTCGCCGGCACCGGCGTGGCGTTTGGCAGTTCCAAGGGGCATTTTCCGTCCCTGCATCTCCTAATGGTCTTTTTTCGAGGGGTTCCTTATTGTCTCCTAATGGCCCCAATTGGTATACAATGGCATATTTGAAAGCATAAAATTTTGTAGTGGCATGTTTTAAAATATGAAAATGGTGATACCAATTCTCAAAGCCTGAAAATTTGTAGTGGCATATAGTACTCTTTCAATACAAATTAATTGACGCACACTTTGTATGAGAGTGACATTTTGGCAAATGGGAGCGGACGCTCCTGGTTTTTAAAATGTGTTTTAAACATATTTTGAAATGTTAAAAGAATTCAAACAAAAACTTAGGGCGTACATCATAATATTATACATGCTCATAAAGTCGTTTCATGAAAAACCCACAACAAGATCTGGTGTTAAAAATGCTTTTCATAAGTCATTCTTTTGTCTTTTTTACACAAGCCACAAAATATGTCAGGGTTTTTTTCGAAACTTGACGTGTACACATATAATGTCGAGATGTATGCGCCAAATTTTTGTTTGAAATTTTTCACACTTCAAAATATTTTTTCGCATACAGGAGCGCGCGCTCCCGGGAGCATCAACGGATTTCCGACACTTAGAGAGTACACTTAGTACAACACAACTTTAGTACAGAATTGTACCAAGTGTGCGACAAATAATTTGGATCGAAGAGAGTATTATCAAATTCAAACCTAAATCGAATAGGCTTCTCCCTCAGTGATATCCCACCGGGAAAGATGGCTGCGTCGCGCAGGACTGCGCTCCCGGCCACCCCGGTAGGATGTCCTGGCTGTTGTTGCCAAGGACGAGGAGCTACGGTCCCGGTGATGGACTGCAACGGCGTCTACGGGAGACGATGAGTATCCCATGTTTATTCCGATGAGTATTTGCAAGCTCTGAACTGTAGATATTGCCATGACGAGGCTGGCCTGTATTAATTCTCCGCTTCCAGGGATACGTGCTGCCAGTGGTAGTGCAATAACACTGGCACAGCGCACCGCGTTGTTCATGCCAATGATGTTGTGTTCTACCTCCACACTTCACCGCTCTGATTCCATCCACTGGGAGGTGCATGCACATATGTTTCATCCCCAATATTGCTTATGTGATTTGCTTATTTGGTCAACTTCGGGTCTACAATACTTGATATAATTTTCTCGCCAATATTGCTTATTTGATAGACTAATCAATAGCTTATTATAATCACTTGGGCCAATTACATTATGCGAGACAGTGAAAACGATTGTTGAAGTGGCTTAAGTAGTCTGCTCACAGAATTCTGCATGGGCTAGAATCAGGGAAATACGATAAGTTGCATGCACACAAAGTTCCAGATAGTAAGTGTAAATTTGCACAATACCATTAGAGGAAGCTTGTATGCTCAACATGCTTGACCATGTCAAAGCTCATGCATGAGTAATTATATCCACAGGTTATTCGATTTATCTAGAAGGTGAGCTTTAAAATTTTGTAAATTAGTGTTTTCAATAGTTCAGAGGCGCTGCTTTATTACCAGTATTTAGGTGGATGGTCTCTATTTTAAATCCTGATACAAGTAATGCACTTCGACAAGTTCTATGTTTGGCGAATGATTCCAAGGCCTCATAGATGCCCAAGGTATGTAATTAAGCATGTATGGGGTCTATAATATTACTTCTCTTCATGGTGGCAATGTATGCATATTCTTGTAGTGAGTTAATGGGGTGGGGACTAGAGGTGGATCATGTGTTAACCAAAAGTTGGTTGGGGTCGTCACAATTGCCAAATGTGTGCGGACAACTTTTTTATTGCTGCATGCTCTTTGTCCCCCCCAATATGGGACAACAAGTAGAAAGTTGGGTATGGAGAACATCAAGTCTTCTGCAAGGTGAAAATTAGAATAAAACTGTTGGCTTGGACGAGGGGGTTCACTGGTCGGAAAACATACATTTGATTTTGCTCGATGTGTACTTATCAACAATATGACATCACTTTGATTGATGTCTTGGTACATCTTTTATTGTTCAGTAGGCTCCTCATACTTAGTAAAAAAATTCCACCCGATCATTTGTGATCCCGTAGCACAGCACGGCATCTTACTAGTGATCTTCAAATGCTAGAGTCACCACCATAGATGGACCTAGAAACTAACACAAACCCGGCTAATTAAGATCTTCCATATGGTGTGCTACTCAATACCTCTTGTGGCTCCCTCACGGGTCACTCTTCTCACGAATATAACTGACCTACCTCTGATCTGTTGGGCCACTTAGAAACTTACAAATTGAGCTTTCTTTGAATTTAAATTTATTTGATCTTGATATGATTTTTTTCAAGAACACACAGGAAATTGGCATGAGTAGTGATTTTTTTTATTACAAGCACACCATAGAGCCATGCTCACCGTAGTATTTCATGGTATTACTCGTGTTAACCCCGACACTGCCTAAACGCTTGAACATACGGTACATCATCGATGCCCTTGACAGCCGACATCGATGATTAGGACTTTGTTCTTGAACATCCTACATTCCTACAGTTTCCTCACTTCATTCTCTCTTGCAAAACCATGCATGGCAAGCGGCAAGTAAAACTTTCAGTAGCAGTGAAGAATAGAGGCTCAGAGGTGAATGCTGATAGGAGCTAGCGGGCTTCAGCAAGAAGCGTTGTATCGTCATCAGGAAGGGCATGGGCAGCCCCAAGAGTGGTGTCAACGGACAAATAAAGATGAGTTGGTGGAGTGCAGGAGGATGGAGTGGCAGCAGGCTACTGTACGATGCAAATATCAGCGGGAAAAGTTGTTATGGTAAGGAAACTTCTCTGTAGCCTTAAGCCCTGCTGTAACTAGACCTTTATTTACTCTAGTTAGACTGTTAGAGCGCGATAACAGATCAAGGCCTGGAAGGTCAGATGAAAAAAAAACTGAAGCTGGGGCAACTAGGGGATGCAGGCACGGACGCGTCCGCGCCACGGGGCCAAAAAATGCATTAGCCTTTGTTACTTCAATTATCGTGTTGGACTTAATCCTCATCGTGCGGACGTTTGCGGACTCGCGAATGCCATTTGCGGCAAGGGCAAAGACGAGCTTTCGTGACCCGCGAGTTCCTGACGAGGCCAGGTGAGGCTTGACGACTCACGAGTCACGAGGCACACCGGCCACCTTGCCATCTTCACCCCTCGTGGTGAGCCTCCAACTATCAATCATAGTTTATGTTTTTCGGCATGAGTACTTAGCAAAGCTGCATCATCGATAGCCTACCACAAGGTGATACCCCGAGACTACAACATGTACTGATAACTCGCCTGTGATATAAAAGAGTGAGCACTCCGTTCCTGATGTCTCCCAAGCTCACAACTTGGTTACATTTTTGGTCCATGTCCAAATAATACTCAAAACATAGCAACAAATGTCAGCATCCCTTGTTTCCTTTCTTCATCTCTCACATTACTCACTCTTGTCAGAGAGAGAGAGAGAGAGAGAATGAGAGAGAGAGAGAGAGAGAGAGAGAGAGACGTGTTGCATTGGACTTCTAAGAGAAAATGGGAAGGAAAGGAAGGATTCATTTATGAATTTTCAAGACAAAACCTTCAACCTAAATGGCATTATAAGAAAATTCCCATGATCATATCCCTAAGAAATTCCTACAGAATTCATGTGTTCCTAACGGGGCTGAACATGAATGAATCTTTAAACACTAAAGTCACTGCCATACACGGACCTAGAAAATAACACAAACTCGGCTAATTAAGATCTTCCATATGGTGTGCTACTCAATACCTCTTATGGCTTCCTCACGGGTCATTCTTCTCAGCAATATAACTAACCTAGCTAGGATCAGTTGGGTCATTTGGAAACCTAAAAATTGAGATTTCTTTGAATCTAAATTCATTTGATCTTGGTTTTTTTTCCAGAACACATAGAAGATCTGCACAACTAGAGAAATTTTTATTACAAGCACTAACCATAGTTATGCTCTATCACCGTAGTATTAGTGTATTACTCGTGTTAATTAACCAAACACTAACTACATGCTTGAAGATACAGTACATTGTTGATGCCCTCGACCGCCAACGTCGGTGATTAGGATTTTGTTCTTGAACACCCTACAGAAACAACAATTGCACCTGCCATCACCGGAATATTCCTATAACTGGATTTCGTGCTTCATTCTCTCATGTAAAACCATCCACGGCGAGCAGTAAGTAAAACTTTCAGTGGCAGTGAAGAAGAGAGGCTCCTCCCCCCTCCTGTGACTCTCCCGCAAGCACCGGGGGAAACCCTAGTGCTCGGGCCAGGCCCTCCTCCTCGCTCCCCGTCCCCATGCCGTAGCCTCGGCTTGCTGGCGGGCAAAGCTCAGCCAGCGTTGGCGATGGCGGGGTGCTCTTCCTCCCTCCC
>NC_057810.1:46799243-46841311 GCF_018294505.1 Triticum aestivum
CGTCGGTCAGCGGTGTGGCGGCCTCAGCTGTGGAGGCGCAGGCTGCTGGGGGCCAGATCTATCAGGATTTGGAGCGGTCATCGGTACGTGCCGCAGGGGAGGTGGAGGTGGTGGCTCGTCGGGCAAACCCTTGTCGGCCGAAAACATTGGAGTCCTAGGTGGCCTGGTGGAGGCATCACTCAGGCTCTCCGTGCGGCGATGGGGCGACGCGGTTGCTATGGTTTAGCGGCGTGCGATCAGGGTCGTTGGCGTCTTTGGCGGGCGTGCAGGCTCAAGGGGCCGACTTGTCCATGTTGGTTGCCTTCATGTTGTGCTTGTCTTGCCTGTCGTGGTTGGTGGCGTCTTTCCGAGTTGCGCTCTCCGGGTGTTGTCGTGTCGTCGGACGGATCGGCAGTGATGGCCACAGGCATGGCGCCGTTCGAGCTTCTCGGCGGCGGCCGTCGACAGCCATTGGGTTGTGTCCACCCTAGTCCACTGGGACCATGTGGGGACACAGGTGTGAGTGCCTCCTGCCGTGGAGGCGCTGACCCAAACTCGGTGGCTGATGTTGGGTTAGGAGTGAAAGGGGAGGTGCCTTTCACTCCTACTTTTGTGGTTGGGTGGCTGAGATATGGATGGTCGGCGGTTTCTAGGGGCATCGATGCCAGGGTGGTGTCCCTGGATGGTGGTCCGCATGTTTGGCTCTCCGGCAGGCAACATGTCGGCGGTGGTGGCTCTGCCTCTTGGCCGTCTGGGCGGCGAGGGGTGTAGCGGTGGGTAGCTCGGGCTCACTTTCTGTCATGGCAGAGGCGACGCCTAGATCCGGACCCGGTGGCATGTGCTCGTCGTGGCTTCTCTGGGTGCATCGTGGTGGCACAGATGAGTTGCCAAGCGAAAGCTCGCTTTGGCGCTGACAGTGGCGATGCGCGCGGGTGCCACTATCCTCATGAAAACATTGTTGTGTTTTTTCTCTCCATGTCAGGGTTCCGTGTGAAGACCTTTGTCCGTCAAGGACTCAGCAACGGCGACAAATATCATCGTTTCCCCTCTTAAGGGCACTACCGTGCAGCTTAGGTGTCCAAGGTTGTGTCTTGGCGTTGTATCCATGCCTACATGTATTCTCTTTCGGCAATGTAATCTTGTTGGTTAGGTTGTCTGGGTACGATAGGATCTGCTACTTTAGGAGGCTGCCTCACTACCATGTATGGTATGTTCGGCCGTGTACTATGTGGTTTCTGCTTTATATATAAAGCGAGGCGAAATCTTGTTCTGAGTGAAGAAGAGAGGCTCAGAGTACATGACTTGATATGTAGCATTAGGGACTGGGTGGCGAATGCTGATAGGTGCTAGCGGGCTTCAGCAAGAAGCGTTGTATCAGGCAGGGCATGGGCAGCCAAAAGATTGGTGTCAGCAGACAAATAGAGATGAGTTGGTGGAGTATCGTAGGATGAAGTGGCAGCAGGCTACTCTGGGATGCAAATATCAGCGGGAAAAGTTGTTATGGTAAGGAAACTTCTCTGTAGCCTTAAGCCCTGTGGTAGGGAAAACGATTGGAGCCGGTGCGCCGGCCGAACTTTGCGCCGGCTCGCGAACCACGCTGGCTCACACGAACACGCAAACAACCACCCCGCGTAAGACGTGTATATGATGGGTCCCGCACGACTTTTCCTCTTCTTCCTCCTCCAGCCCATCCATCGCAGCTCTGCTCCTCTACACAGCCTTCCCAGGCTGATCGCAACCTCCAGAAGCTCTCATCGGCGGCGAGTGCTCGCGTGCGACGGCGCGCAACACCGCCCCTCCTTCCTGGCCGGCGAGCCCCTCTGCCATCCTCCTCCTCAATTTGTATCCCCGCTAGCTCCCCGCGGCCATGGCCGTCTACACCCCTCGGATCTCAGCCATGGCCTCCGCCCAACTACAACTTCGAGTCCCCGCCGGTGAAGCTACGGAAGCATCTATCGGGGTGCTGCAACCAGAGCTGTAAGCCTACAACCACAGGGCACACGCTGGACGGCAAGGACGGGGCGGCGCTGCTCCTAGCAAAAAACTAATGTCGCAATTTTTGCTAAATGCTTCAACCGGCATAACATTTTGCTACAACCGACATCGCATTTTGCTACAACCGTCGTCACGTTTTGCTACAACACATAGCCGGTGTCGCAGTTTTGCTACAACTAGCGTCACTTTTTGCTACATCCGGCATCACGTTTTGCTGCATCCATCACGACCGAGTTATGACCCGCGACGGCGGCGATGACAATTTTGCGGCAAGCGTTGTAGTTTTTTGCTACAACCGACAGCACGTTTTGCGACATCCATTCTTTTTCTAGAACGCAATGGCTGCTACGTGCAACGACGAGAAACGGCGACGACGGTGACAGACTTTTTTGCTGCAACCGTTTTCCCCGTTTGCTACGACCGTGCAATAGAAAGCTGCAACGGGCGCCATGGGAGCCACATGCCAGCGGCAACGGCAAACGTCGAGCTGCAACCGGCGGCAACAAGAGCTGCATCCAGCGGAGCTGCAACCGGCGACTGGTGTTGCCGGAGCCACGGCCATCACCAGCGAGGCGGAGCTGCAACCCACAGGCGAAGTTTTTGCTGCATGCGTGGATCTGGACGGCGGTGACCGGCGGCGAGTGCGGCATCCAGCAGCACGGGAGTGGCGGGGAGAGGGGTTGTAGATGAGGGGGTAGCGGCCGGCGGGCCAGGGGCAGCCAGGAGACAGGGAGCCGCGCTCGCGCTGCGTGCGGAGAGGATGAAGGAGAGAGAGAAGTCAACGCACAGATCGGACGGTTGCTCGCTGGATCGGGTGGCTGGGGTTGGACCGGCCGAACCGTTTCGGCCGGTGCGCCGGCGCCTAACATCGCCCCTGTGGTAGCTAGACCTTTATTTACTCTAGTTAGACTGTCAGAGTGTGACGGCGGATCAAGGACTGGAAGGTCAGATGAATGAAAAATTAAAAATAAAACGGTGGCGCGAGGCAAAAATGCATTAACCTTTATTACTTTAACTATCGTGCTGGACTTGATCTGCGTCGTGCGGATGTTTGCGGACTCACGAACAACGCTTGCATGCCCAGGGGTGACCCGTGCGACAAGCGCAAAGACGAGTTTCCATGATCCGCAAGTAGCTCACAACCCGCTGGGTAATGCCAACACAAAGTGGAAACCAGGCAAGGCATTGCCGACTCACGAGACACACCGGCCACCTTGCCAACTTCACCCATCGCCCGTTTCAATGGGCTGTTCCAGAGAGCTCTTGCTACAGTGCCCAGGAGTGGCGATTTGGCGAAATGCCGGCGACTGGCGCTATGCCGTTTTCCCATCTCCTTGATTCCTTTTCTTGGTAATTTCCCTCCTGATCTGCTCCTTTCCGTAGTTTCTCCTCAATCCTGGTCTGCTCCTTCCCCTAGCTTCCTTTTCCAATTTCATCTTTCCATCCTTGGAGTCCGGCCGTGACTGCCATCAAGCCGAGATTTTTCCTCCTTAATCCCTAGTCCTGCTTCCTTCCTTTAATCCATCTCTTCTCTGGTATTTTCCCTCCAGATCCGCTTCTTTTCTTTCTCCCCAACCTGCTTTAGCTTCCCATCCTCTTCCTCGGGCTCCCCTGCTCCCCGCCTCTGTCCCCAATTCTCCTTTTGTTTCAATTCCTTTACCCGCCCTTGCTCCCTTCTGACTTCGTGCCGATTTCTAACCCTGGTGCCTTTCTCGTGTTCTTTTGTCCAGACCCTTCAATCCATCTGGCCAATCTTTTGGGGGAATCTAATCTATCCTGGATTAGGGATTTCCTTTTGTTCTCTGTTCTGTCAGCTTCAGAAGGAACAGAGTGGTTCCTGTAGGCCCAGTTATCAGTCAGTTGTTTCAATTTCAGTAAGAACTGTGTTGTAGCAGGTCCTCTGTATCTACTTTGGAGGGAAGAGAGTCGGACAACTGAATCAATATTTAAACAACAATGAAGATAGTGGCCTGGAATTGTCATGGTTTGGGCAATCACAAAGCAGTTCGAGGGATTTTGGACGTCCAAAGGCGTGAGAATCCAGATGTTTTATTTCTGTCTGAAACCAAGTTGGATGAGAAAAGAATGAAAATAATTTGTTGGTTACTGGATATGCCCAATATGGCGATTCACAGCAGCAACGGAAAGAGTGGTGGCCTAGCTCTATTCTGGAAGCGCGATGTGGATGTCTCGGTCTGTGATGTTAAGCGCTTATATATTGATGCTTATATTCGAGATGATGGGAAGGTATGGAGGTTTACAGGAATCTATGGCCATCCAAAGAAAAAGGATATGACCTGGCGTGCTCTACGGAATTTGAAACATCAAGGTTCTGGACCCTGGCTTTGCATAGGTGATTTCAATGAAATTCTATTTCAGCATGAGAAGTTTGGTGGTCAACTTAATCCTAGTGTACAAATGGATCGGTTCAGGGAAGTGCTAGAATTCTGTGAGCTTGAAGATCTTGGTTTCATGGGAGATGTTTTTACCTGGCGAAACCATAGTCACAGGTATGACCGATACATCAAGGAAAGGCTGGATAGGGCTGTTGGCAATCGTGAATGGCGTACCATATATCCGGCTTTCAAAGTAATCAATGGCGAACCTCGCCACTCAGACCACCGCCCGGTGATTCTTGACTCTAGTTGTGAACCTGTGTTCGAGCCACCAAGTGACCCAACCTTTCGATTTGAAGCTATGTGGTTGCAAGAAGAAGGTTGCGCTCAAGTGGTACAAGAGTCTTGGAATAATGCCTTTATGAACGGTGCCTTATGTGCATCGGATGGTGTTAGACAGGTTGCAGATTCACTTCGAAACTGGAGCACAAATGTCTTGGGAGATCTAGAGAAGAGGATCAAAAAACTAAAAAAAGATCTTAGATGTTGCCTACGTGGTCCAACTAGTGAACAATCTGTACATCGTGAGCATGTGCTTCGGTTCAAACTTGAAAGACTGGAAGATCAGAGGGACACCTATTGGAAACAAAGAGCTCACATAGATTGGTTGAAAAAGGGTGACCGTAATACACAATTTTTCCACAACTGTTGTACAGAGAGGAAAAGCAGAAACAAAATCATTAAACTGTGTGATGACCATGGGAATTCTATTGTAGGTCAAGGGGCTTTAAAAGAGCACATTCATAATTTCTATAAATCTCTCTTCACTGCACAGCCTGCTACAAACTTGGCTGATTTGCTCCAACATGTGCAACCACGGGTTTCGGACTATATGAATGCTTCCCTCTGTTCTCCCTTCACTGAAAATGAAATCTTTGAAGCTTTGCAAAATATCGGGGACCTAAAAGCTCCAGGCCCAGACGGGATGCCAGCAATTTTTTATAAGAGATTCTGGGATTTGGTTGGTGAGAGGGTCAGATGTGAGGTATTCGCAGTTCTAAATGGAGGCCCAATCCCAGAGGAATGGAACAGAACTACAGTTGTGCTAATTCCAAAGAGTAAAAATCCAGAAAGGATTAAGGATTTCAGACCAATCAGTCTCTGCAATGTGCTATACAAAATTATTTCCAAGGTTCTTACTAGTAGAATGAAAGTCTTTATTGGAGACATTATCTCGCAAAATCAAAGTGCCTTCATTCCAGGTCGTTTGATCACAGACAATGTCCTGGTGGCTTACGAGATGTCTCACTATATAAGAAACAAAAGGAAGGGACAGGATGCTTTCATGGCAATCAAACTTGATATGAGTAAAGCATATGATAGGGTAGAATGGAATTTTCTGGAAGCAATGTTGATCAAGCTTGGCTTCCATAATAAGTGGGTTTCTCTCTTGATGAAGTGTGTTCGATCAGTGACTTACAGAGTTAAAGTGAATGGTGATCTGACAGAGGTGATATACCCCCAACGGGGTCTGAGACAAGGGGACCCACTTTCCCCCTATCTATTTCTAATCTGTGCTGAAGGATTTTCCTCCTTACTTCATACTGCTGAGGATCAAGGGTTGATTGAAGGCATTCAGATTTGTCCAGGGGCACCAAGTGTGTCACACTTGCTTTTTGCGGACGACTCCCTTCTCCTCCTAAAGGCTGATTGTGACAATGCTTCAGAACTTCAACGTATCCTTGACCGATATGAGGAATGCTCAGGACAAAGTATCAACAGGGATAAGAGCAGTGTGCTTTTCAGCCCAAATTGTAATAATATGCAGAAGATAGAAATTATGGATTATTTGCATATTTCCTGTGAGGGACAAAATGAGAGGTACCTAGGGCTCCCAGTTCATATAGGCAAGTCTAAGAAAAGAGTCTTCCAATATCTGAAAGGGAAAATTTGGGCAAGAATCCAAGGTTGGAAAGAGAGAACACTTTCCAAAGCCGGAAAAGAAATTCTTATTAAGGCGGTGGCTCAGGCGATCCCAACTTATGCTATGTCATGCTTTGATATCACTAAAGGGATTTGCGAGGAGATCTCTTCCATGATATGTCGTTTTTGGTGGAGTCAAACGGATGAAGAAAATAAATTACATTGGGTTGCCTGGGACAAATTATCTAAGCCAAAGAAGGATGGAGGTTTAGGTTTCAGAGATCTCTATTCCTTTAATATTGCTATGCTAGCAAAGCAAGCCTGGAGGATCCTTCTAAATCCAGAGTCCCTATGCGCTCAACTACTCAAGGCGAGATACTTTCCACACGAGGATTTCTTGAAGGTCATGCCAAAAAAGGGTATCTCTTACACTTGGAGGAGTATTCTTAAAGGTCGCGATCTTATCAAACAAGGCTTGATCTGGCGTATAGGTGATGGCCAAAAAGTTAATATCTGGGAAGATCCATGGGTACCAAGAGGGAGTACTAGAAGACCTAGTACAGTTAGAGGCCAAATTTTACTTCAGAAGGTTTGTGATCTGATCGACCCTATTTCTGGACAGTGGGACCAAGATCTTGTTCAACAAGTATTTAATGATGATGATGTCCCACACATTCTGAGTATTCCTATTAAGGAGGGATTTGATGATCTTCCAGCCTGGCATCCCGACCCGAAAGATAACTTTTCGGTTCGTTCAGCTTACAAACTCAAACTTCAGTTGGACGATGTTGCTGCAGGTCAAACATCAACTTCCACTGTAGCAGATCCGACAACAAATGCAACAAAGGTTTGGACCAAGCTTTGGAGTTTGAAAATGCCTAGGAAAATCATCATGTTCCTTTGGAGATTGAGTCACAACACCCTTCCTGTCCGGTTAAATCTTAAACGTCGTGGAATTGACCTGGATACCATCTGTCCGATGTGCAATCGCCTTGACGAGGATGGTGGCCATGCCTTCCTCAAATGTAAATTTGCAAAGGCTCTTTGGCGGGAAGCTAAACAGGAGCATGTAAGGGGTTTGCTTCTCAGTTGTACTGATGCAAAACAATCAGTCGAAACTCTACTAAGCCTGGAGAATGCGACATCCATGTTCTGCATTTGTTTGATGTGGAATTTGTGGAATGCTAGAAATGCAGTTAATAATGGTGATAGGTGTCCGTCAGCAGCGGCTATCGTTTCCTCTACTGCTATACAAGTTACAGAATTTTCTGAACATCTTCATATACCTTCATGTTCAGTTATTGCCCCTAATGAGCGCTGGTCTAAGCCTCCTGACAACTTCCTAAAGATAAACATTGATGGTTCGTTCCTAAAAGATAACAGTACAGGAGGTTGGGGTTTTTGTGTTAGGGATGCTTCTGGAGATGTCGTCGGTGCTGGCATGGGCCAAATCCACTTCCTGTCGGATGCTTTGCATGCAGAGTCGATAGCTTGTCTGAAGGCGATTGAGTTTGCTACTGAAGTTGGGTTTGGGCGTATCATCATTGAAACAGACTCCACAGTGCTAGCCACAGCTCTTCTTTCCAATGAATTGGATACTGCTCGTATCGGAATTCTCTTTCGGGAGGCAAAATTTCTTCTTTTTACTAGCTTTATTGAGTTTAAAGTGCATGTGTGTAAGCGTGCCTGTAACTCAGTGGCACATGTTCTGGCTACCCATGGTGCCCATATGTCCCAGGGAGGTACCATGTATTGGCATGACGCTGTTCCTGACATTGTATCTTCTGTGGTGGCTAGCGATCTAGCTGCTTCTGCTTCTGTATGTTAATAAAGCCAGGTTAAAGTTTTCAAAAAAAAAAAAACTTCACCCATCGTGGTGAGCCTCCAACGATCAGTCATGGTTTTTGTTTTTTCGCAGCGGTTCTCAGCAAGTCTACATCATCGCCGGCATGCCAAAAGGTGATACCCCGAGACTACAACATGTACCGATAACTCGCCTGTAATCTACAGCAGTCCAGTGAGCATTGCGTTCCTGATGTCTCCGAAGCTCACAACTTAGTAACATTTTTGGTCCATGTCCAAATAATAGTCAAAACATAGCAACAAATTTCAGCATCCCTTGTTTCCTTTTTTCATCTCTCACATTACTCACTCTTGTCTGGGCTAGACTACCTTTTATAACATGTTGGGCTGGGTATGCCAAATGCTTTACGAAACAAATGCACTTGAACATTGAAGCTGAGATCAAAAATAATAACTGCAAGTGATTTCTATTCAATGGTTGGTGATATGGTAGAGAGCACATGGTCGATTGCGTATTTTCCCTTGTAAAGTCTTGTGCAAGTAGGGTTTTTTTTTTCTGTGAAGGTCATGTCTACAAAATGGCTTTAGTTATCCTCCACAATTGAAACTTCACACACACTACTAGAACCGTTACTCATCAAGGGCGACTATAAAACTGACAGAAACTTAGCTATGCTCATCAAATTAACTGGTGCATGGACCAAGCTTTTCTATGCTCATCAAATTAACTGGTGTATGGACCAAGCGTTAACTTGTGCATAGTTCAGCACACCTATATGAGAAAAGATTCTAACCGAATGTACTACCATGCATGCACTGAATTTCATTGCACATGTTTCTCTCCTGACACTACAACTAACGATGGTCTATCATGGAGCCACGTGGCCCGAGGCGCGGCCTTCCATGAAACATATGCTACTCAAAATCATAAATCTCACGCTCATACCAAATGTGGGAGACTACAGAATGACCCTTTCATGACTAGCGAAATCAATGTTTTTACTGACTAATAGAATCTTTGCCGAATGTATTCTGTCAACACTTGACAAAGTGACCATCCTAAACCAAGTGACAAGGAAACACTCGGTAAAAGCAGAACGCTTGACATAACCTCCGCTTTTTTGAGTGTCCAACAAAATACACTCGGTAAATGGGTGGGCACATGTCTCCCGCGGTTGGCGGTGGCGTCCACCTATGCTGAGTTTTTTTCGGACGGCACTTGGTAAAGTATTTAACTTGTTAGTAAGTTCATCTTTGCTGAGTGTTTCCATGACAATGGCTAAACTTGTTTTTATTTGATTGTTTTGTGAAACAGAGTAGTATTTATGGATTCCTTGTGATTTGTTTCATGTACTCTTATACCATACCAGAGGTAGGCGTGGCCTTGGAGAAACACGTGCAACTCAAAATCTTAAATCTCGCTCTCATACCACGTGTAGGAGATTGCAGAATGACCCTTCCCTCGCTAGCGGAATCGACGGTCTTTACTAAGTGTCAGAATCTTTGCCAAGCGTATTTTGTCAAGCACTTGGTAAAGGTAGAACACTCGGCATAGCCACTGCTTTTTCTAAATATTATTTTGCTCGTACAGAAAATACTTGAAATGATTCTCAACACTTGAGACTTGAGAGCATGTTCCGAACACCGGGTAGGATAAGCATAGAAACGGAAAAAATGCAGGAACTGAATGCCATGTCTAGTAGATTCCTACATGAATCTGAAACGCAGTAGTTGTATAACATGGTCATTTGGATGCACCACAGAAATTTTGAGCTAGATAGATAGATAGATAGATAGAAAGAGAGACGTGTTGCATTGGGAGCAGCGTTTTGGCTCTAGGGTTCATCTGCACCCCCGAGTGAACAGTAAAATTGTTTTAAATATTAAAATTCAAAAAAGCGGAATTTTGTTGTGACGGTAGATATTACCTGAAGTCTATGCCAAACTTAGCTCTCAACGAAAAAGACAAATGTGAGGTTTGTAAGAAAGTTTACTATCCATCGCTCCCTCATATCCTCCTCCCCCGATCCAAGAAACCTAGCGCCGCCACCGCTAGGCCCTCGCTCCCTCGCTTCGCCGCCGCTGGAGGGGCCGCCGGCGAAGTCCGAGCGTGCCCCAAGGAAGGTGGTGGCGGGGCTGTTTCTCCCCTCTCCGCGGTGTTGCGCGCGCGCTGTCTGCATCGCCATGAGCGCGGGCGAGATGCAGGGCTGCGGGAGCGGCGTCAGCGCAGGGAGAGGCCGGATCCTGGTCGGGCTTGGCCAGATCTAGCTTCTCCGTCCTCGTTGTCCCTCGATGTGGTGCGCGCTGTGTCGGCGGGCAGTGCTCGGCGGCTCCATGGTGGAGTCGCGGACGTTGTTTTGCGGCGGGCGGTGGGCGACGGTGAGGTGGGGCTTAGTGGCTCCGTGGTGGGGTTGTGAGCTCTGGCGGGCAGCGAGGGCTGGATCCCGGGGTGGCAGCCCTGGGCGGTGGTGGCAGGTGAAGCTCAGGCTTCCCGCGGCGGCATGGCCTGGTGCAGTCCCTGTCCAAGGCGGATCTGCGTCGGTGATTTCATGGTTTTTGCTACAAATTGGTCCAGATCAGAGATGGTGACGAGCGTGCGAGATCCATCTCGGCAGCTCTCGCGGTTTGGCGAGGTGGGTAGGAGCCCTCCTCCCAGGCTCCAGTGGTGGCACACTCCGGCAGTGGCCGGTGCACCAGGGCTCCTACGGTGGCCCTGCTGTTGCGGTTGGTCGCCGGATCTAGGCGGCTAGATCTGGGGCTTTGAAGGCGGTTGAGACAGTGCATTGGTTGTCGGGTGGATTTCTTGGGGCGGATCCGGGTGAAAACTTGGTCTTCGATGTTGGACGGAGTCGGTGATGACGATGCACTTATCATCATTTCCTTCATTAAGGCATCATCGAGGTGAAGCTCCCAACCCCACCCAATATCTTTGGGGGAAACCCTAGATCAGTTGATCGGATGACGGCGGCAATCATGTGTCGTTACCCCCTTGGGGGCGGCATTCTTGGAAATGTACTCAGGCTCGAGGGACCAGTGAATGGCTTCTTCGGTGGAGCGGTGTCTCTCTACATATTCATGGTGGCGGTTCTTGGCGGAATGGAGCAGTGGAGGCTTGGCGTTAGATGTGTGGCGATGGACACGCGCAGGAGGTCGACACTGCCTGGCGTCGTGGTGGCATCGGCGGCAGCTAGACCGGGCAAGGTTGATGCAGCAGTACAGATCTGAAGATGGATTGGTGGAAGGTGGCTACGGCGGCCTCATACCCGGTAGGCGTCCTGGTTGAGGAGCACGCCGGACTGGTGGGTGCCCATACCCGGCAGGCGTCCTGGTTGGGACCTCGGGTCTTAGATGTTAGGTTTGGCTGCGAGGTCTGTTTGGTATTAGGCCCAGACCATCAGCGCCTCTTCATCAACGGGATAGGAGTAGCGACAAATGTTGCTTAGACAGTGGCTTTAGTCTTACTGTTGTATGACTTTGTAAGGTCTTGGATTAATAATTAATAAATTATCCGTATGCATCGTCCAGATGCAGAAGCCGGAGGTCTTCCTCCTTTTCTAAAAAAAACGCACTATTTGGACTGATTTTATCTTTTGTTTGCCACGAGCTGTAAAAAAGACAAATTGAAACACACATGGTCCAATTTTTTAAAGGAACACATGTAGTTCAATTTTACCGGTATTTTCCACAGCTCCCTCCTTCGGCGCAGCTATAGATCTCTTAGTGGATTTTTCATTGATTCTGATTGGCTTTCAAGTTTGTCACCAACAAGTTTGTAGGTGAAAATCTAGATCGCCATTGCCAAAAACTTGTCAAAGTCAAATATGTGTTGTCGTCACCACTTTTCCACGGTCCCGGCAACTACATGCGAGGGTCTAGAGAACCGACCACCGCCGCTGCACGACTATACCTCTGCGTCCAGCCGGCGTCCGTAGATTGCATCTCACCGCCGAAGGCAACTATCGAATCTAAAGAGAGAAACCTCACGTAGATCTTTCGATGGCCACCACAATCCACAGCAAGGGCGCCGCTGTAGTCCAAAGTGGTCACTCGTTGCCACCATAGCAGCCGGAGATGGCGAAGTCGGATCCGACGAATCAACCAGTCCATGCCACCATCCGCGCAGACGCGGCCACCGTAACACAACTATGGGGCCTCCGAGCTCCACCACAGTGTTGTACTGCCAGTGGCAGAAGCCTTAGCCACAAGTGCCGCTCCGGTGTGTGGCCACCTAGAGCTGGTGTTGGCAGCGACGCGAGCCACACATGGGCAGCGAGATCCAGTAGCAGAGGGAAAGATGAGGCGGAGGCTGGGCTAGACCGGGGCCATTCCTGAATTGGTCAGCCCTCCACGCTGCGAACTGCATCAGCTCGCACACGAGGAGGCCAACCATGCCGATCCCGTGCACCACAACCGCGGCCTACACGGGACATGGAGCAGCGACCGTGCAGCCACGGCCGGGCATGCAGCCAACGCCACCTGCAGAGCCCCAGCGCCGGCCTGCTCCAGATCCGAGGAACGGCATGACGACCGAGCCCATGAGGATCTAGATCGAGCCCGCGCAGACGCCGGCGACCATGCGCCAACCAGGCACCACGTACGCAGAAGACTACCTCAGCCGGCCCAAGCAAGGACGCCGCCCCGCGCCACTTGTAGCCGCAGCAGCCGCCGCCACGTCACAACGCCTACCCATAGTATGTCAAACTAAGAAATATTTCATGAAATCATATATGCTTAACAAAGTATGCAACGTAAATTATCTGATCACCGAAGCTAGTAAGAGGCTTCAAAGTTCAAAATAGCGTGCCCGTTGAAGCTAATTAAATAGGCCCAGCATTTAAAAAGCCAAGCAAGTACAGAAAATCCTTGTATAATTATAACTCGTGGTATAAACATCTCAATGTTTAACCATTCACGGTCAGTGGCGGATCTAGGATTTGAAGTTACCCGGGGCGAACTTGTAAAGGCAACAAAAATTCAAAGCCACGACAAACGATGCAATCAAATATGACAATAAAAAATAATTGGCCAATATTATGCATTCAGGAAAGACGACCAACACAATGAATTATTTAAAATAGTTTCATTATCAAGAACTAGGCGAGAATTATATAACACAAAATATCATATAAAAATAACTTGGACTCCCGCTGGCCGAATTTTCTTATAACATCATATCGTATTCGTAATTAATTTTAGTATTCAGCTTTCAAGAATCAAGTCAATGTGACAACAAATTATAGAATGGCAACAATTAAAAATGATAGAGCGAGAAGAGCAGAAAATAAGGGAATAGCAAAAGAACCTGCTCATTGCTATGTCTGTTGACTGCTCGCTTGCAGTTCTGAGCGGGATGCGTGGTCGTGGCGATGGGGATGCTGCATCCTGCGCGGACGGCACCAGAAACAGGTCGACTTCCTTCTCCTCCAACGAACACCTTTGGTTGGAAGAACCTGGGAAGGGCCGCAGCGAGGCGACAGGGGAGGGCATGGAGTAAGGTCAAGGCGGCGAGGCAGGGCGACGACGTGAAGCCTTGGCTGATCGGTTTCGATCGATAGGGATTGGGAACGTCAAAGCTGCGTACTGAAGTGAAATGGGCTGCATAAAGGAAAAAAATATTATGTTTTATTGGGCCTTACTCATTGGCCCATCTCCTAATCGAAGCGTTTTCCTCCCTTTATATTCCTGCTCGAAGCGTTCAGCTTCTTCTTCCTGCGTACAGGAAGCTTCTCTCGTCTCCCATGGTGGACAGGATTAGCAGGCAGTACGGGGGTACCTTAGGTTCTCAAAATTTATCCAGGGCGGCCGCCCCTACACGACCCCACGCTGGATCCGCCCCTGTTCACGGTGGAAAGTTGGAAGGGAAATAGAGTTGCACCCACATACCCCAACATATGCTACTTCGATTGATGAAGTTTATCCATGCAAAAATAGACAGACCAACCAAAACAATGTTTAGATTGATCCACAACGCAATAGCTTCTCTCCGAATTAGTGTGTGTTGCTAATTTACTAAACAAAATTAAACACTTCACATCCTAGTAAAGCAAGCAATGTAGAGACGGCATGTCAAGGCTGGCAGTTGCATCCCACCACGGACAACATGCCAACACACTCTTCATCCTAGTAAATATGTAGCAAAACAAAAAATATTAATGTGTCGATACAATTGCTCCTACATCCAACAGGTAAGCACAAATATATCTAAAATAATCTGATGCAAATACCTATGTTGACATGCACATGAAACTATAAAAAAACACTACACTACTTCTTAAAAAACTTGCCCTTGACTGATCTGCACGTAGCCTGTGTATACAATGTCATCAAAAGGAAAAATAGCATATCAAGAAGTCATCTTCTCTGCACATAGATCAGCATTGGTGGAGAAGAAATAAAGTCATGAAACAACACCCGAAGAGAAACACTCAGACAACAGAACCAAGAGCCAAGGATCAATCAAGAAACATTTGGATCTGGACCGCTTCAGCAGAACGAATTTTCATCTGTTAGTGGAAGCCACGGCCCCTTCCTCAACCTCCCACTGCTCCTAGGTCAGGTCTTCTATCCGCCTCCATGCCTGGCTGGACTCCTCCCCGTAATCAGGTGCAGCGGCACCCACATTCTCCTCCTGCCTCCGTCCGAAATTACTTGTTGCGGAAATGGATAAAAATGGATATGTCTAGAACTAAAATATGTTTAAATACATCCATTTTTTCCGACAAGTATTTCCGGACAGAGGGAACAGTAATCAGCGATAACTCTGGTTTACACGTAGTTGCCCCCCGGCCCCACCCCCCCAATCTCACCAACTCATCTTCTCAAAAGATTTTTCAAGGACCTTGGCCTAATTAAATTCTCCAATTATTAACTTGGGTAGTTAGGGCTGCGCCTGCTGCCGCCGGTCTTCCATAGTTGAGATCAGATTGAAATCTTCCAGCTGCATTCGTCATTCTCCTGTCAGGCCAACGAACTAGCCAAGGTTAGCAGTAGCCTTATCAATTACTGTACTAATCTCTCCTAATTCTTGTGTTGTGATGCGTATTCTGAACGGGATCTTAGTTCATGTACGTGGTGAAATTAGATAGTTATGGATAGGAATGCTCCCCTAAACACTCTAAATATTTTCCTAAAAACCAGTCATATTAATTTGTTCTCCAAGCGCCGCCAAATGAAAGACAACTTGCTTTGGTATGGCATGATAATCTACGTTAAAACAAATTAGCACCTAAGTTCTTTTCGGATGAACTACTAACTTTTCATCTTATTGGCTATCATAGAGGTAATACAAATGTAATCATGTTTTATAGTGACAAATGATACATTATTATAGTCATGTTATTGTTATTCTTTTGTCTAAAAAATATAACAACTTGACTTGGCTCCCCTATGTCAAGATCCTGGCTCCACGCCCCTGATGCCATGTCCACCCGTGACATCTGACGGCTTCTTCTTTGCCTGATGTTGCCATTTCGATCCGAGTTCCACCTTCAGCAGTCGAACGGTAGATGTCGCCACGTAGCCGAATCTGAGGCACACCAGCCACCTTGCCATCTTCCTCTCGTGTGGCGAACCTCCAAGAATCAGTCATAGTTTATGTTTTCTGGCAAGAGTACTCAGTAAAGCTACATCATCGGTAGCATGCGAAAAGGTGATACCCCAAGACTGCAACATGTACTAATAACTCGCATGTGGTCTAATGCAGTCAAGTGAGCACTGTATTCCTGATGCCTCCCAAGCTCACAACTTAGTAACGTTTTTGGTCCATATCCAAATAATAGTCAAAACATATCAACAAATTTCAGCATCCCTTGTTTCCTTTTCTCATCTCTCACATTCCTCACTTTTGTCTGGGATAGACTACCTTTTATAACATTGTTGGGCTGGGTGTGTGTACTGTTGTACAAAACAAATGCACTTGAACATTGAAGCTGAGATCGAAAATAATAACTGCAAGTGATTTCTGTTCAATGGTTGGCGATATGGCAGAGAGCACATGGTCGATCACTTATTTCCCTTGTAAAGTCTTGTGCAATTAGGGATTTTTTTTGGTAAAGATCATGTCTAAAAATGGCTTTAGTTAACCTCGACAGTGGAAAAACTCATGCGCTAGAATCACTACTCATCAAACACGACTATAAAACTGAAAGGAACTTAGCTAGGCTCGTCAAATTAACTGTTGTATGGACCCCAATCATTAACTTGTACACAATTGAGGGTACCCTATACGACTCATAGAGAAGTTTGTGACCGAATGTACTACGTGTATGCACCAAATTTCATTGCACATGTTCCTCTCCTAACGCTGCAACTGATGATGGCCTATCATGGAACCGCGTGGCCCGAGGCGTGGCCTTCAATGAAACACATGCCACTCAAAATCATAAATCTCACACTCATACCAAATGTAGGAGACTACAAAATGACCTTTTCCTCGGTAGTAGAATCGATCCTTTTACTGACTACCAGAATCTTTGCCGAATGTATTTTGTAAAGCACTTGGTAAAGTCACCATCCTAAACCAAGTGACAAGGAAAACATTTGGTAATTAAGGCATAACCTCTGGGGTTTTTTAGTGTGCGACAAAATACACTCGGTAAACAAGTGGACATGTGTCCCTACTTGCCGTGGTAGACAGCAGGGTGACGGTGCGTCCACCTATGTTGAGTGATTTTCGGCTGACACTCGGCAAAGTATTTAAGTTGTTAGTAAGTTCATCTTTGTTGAGTGTTTCCGTGACAATTGGTAAACTTGTTTTTATTTGATTGTTTTGTGGAACAAGGTAGTATTTATGGTTTTGTTGTCATTTGTGCCATGTACTCTTATACATTGTTGAGGAAATCGTTAACTAGTACCTACTCGGTTGGTCGGGGAGTAGGGGATTAATATGCTAATCGGTTAGTTATCAATTGATTGGTCAATTTTATCGGCTACTCGATGACCCTAAGAGTATGTATTAATCGACGGGTTGACTGGTTAATCAGACAAAATCTTGAGCAGGGCTCCTATACCATACCAGAGGTTTACTTCATCCACTGTGGAGCTGCGTGGCTGGAGCCGTGGCCGTCAAGAAACACATGCAACTCAAAATCTTAAATCTAGCTCTCACACCAAATGTACGAGAATGCAGAATGACCCTCCCCTCGTTAGCGGAATAGTCATCTTTACTGAGTGTCAGAATATTTGTCGAGTGTATTTTGTCAAGTACTCGGTACAGGTAGAACACTCGGCATAGCCTCCGCCTTTTTTAGTGCTCGGCAAACTATAGGACATTACACCAACAACATTAACTGAAATGACTAGATCGGAAAGCATCATGCCACAAGCAAAACAGCTTCAAGCTTGAGCAACATCAGGACCTCCTTGGATCGCAGCGCAAATCCTCATCATGTTGGTGGCGTTATTCCTCAGCATCTTGGCTCTATACCTCAACTATCCAGAATCGTTTCCTTATGGAGACCTTCCCAAGAGATAAGATATGTGCACGAAGCAAAAAAACACCTCAAAAGGAGTATGGGGCCATTTGAACTCAAAGGTAGCACGATTTCGGCAATTCCAAGTACTCCAGCAAATAGCAGCAAGACCCATAGTATTTAATTTTTCTCCACCAGGGAAAAAACAATAGCATCAAGCAAAAAAATGCCGCAAGTTGTTTGGACAGAGATAAGTTCCCAGCACCAATCCCAATGATTGTCAAACTACATGTGCAATAGGGCATAATAAAAAAAGGTCCCAAGAGGTTTCTCTGTCTCCACAAAAAAGAACATTTTGGATTGTCGAGCTAGTTCTTCTACTCATAACATCCCTAGTTATTACCACATCTTGTGATAATTGCCACATAAAAAACTAATTTTTTCATGGAATCTTAGCTTCCTAGATCCACTCGCAGTCACACCCTGCAAGAGGCCTTTCCAACATCTTGTAAAAAGATTTTGTAGTGAACTTCTTATTAGGGCCAAACTTCTAGGAGACGACATCCTGCTCCTGAAAAGAAGCAACACTAGGGCATATGTTGGTGATGAAGTTCAATTGTTCCAACATATCATTAGATAGTATTCTTCTAAAGGAATTGGAAGTATCAACATTAAGACAATTTTTATAGAATAATCATGGAAGTTACAAATCCCAAGGAACTGGGGGATTTTATTAACAAAGGAATAGTATCATCCCAAAGTTCTTTCCATAACCTAGCAATGTTGCCACATTTGTCGGTCACCTCTCTTCCCAACACATATACCTCCTTAACTTTCATAAGGTCTTTCCAAATAGGGGAATCAGAAAACTTTTCTTTAATACTAGCAACATTGTCTCTTTTCAAATATTTAGCCTTAATAATATCCTGCTAGAGTCCCTTACAATGCTCATGTTTCCAATGCCACTTGACAAGGAGGCTTATATTCTGCCTTGTCAAGTCTTTAATACCAGGCCCCCTTTATTTTTTGACCTACAAACCATAGACCACTAGGCAATACCTTTTTCTTCTAACTTTTCTTTGCCAGAAAAGTTCCTACGATGTTTATCCATCTTCCCAATGAATCCTTTGTTCATTGAAAACATATACATATGGAAATAGGAGATATTTGATTGGTTAGACTTTAGGAGGGTAGTTCTACCACCAGAGGATCCAATTTTCCCCACCCAGGCATCACACTTCTCAATACATTTATTTTCAATATAAGAGAGATCAAAGTTTTTGAAGCAACAAAGCCAACATGGACCCTTAAATACTTCATTGGGAAGTGCCCAATATCACAGCCAAAGAGCTCAGCATAGAACTCCAGGATATTCTCATCCTCTCCAACACAAAAGATTTCACTTTTCTAATAGTTAGTCTTGAGGCCAGACATGAGCTCAAAAGTATAAAGAATGATTTTCAAATTAGAAGCTCTCTCATGATCATGATTGATACACAACGATGTATCATCGGCATACTGGAGAATAGCTACTCCAGTATCAACCAGATCAGGAGCCAAACTAGTAAAGATTATTCTTTTGAGCATTTTGAATTAATTTGGCAAGCACTCAGCGGCCAAATTAAAAATGAAAGGAGATAGGGGGTCCCCCTGTCTCACCCCTTTATGGCTCCAGAAATAGGGAGCCAGTAGTGTTATTAAGTTTTTTTCACTAATAGTTTCCTTGTGTAGAATGTTCTTAATCCAATTACACCAAATAGCATTAAAGCCTCCTAATTCGTAGCATTCCAACAGGAAATCCCAATTGAATTTGTCATATGCCTTCTCAAAGTCAATTTTGAGCACAATCCCACATTGTTTCTTACGATGACAATGATGGGGATTTTCATGTAAAGAAAGGACACCATCCATTATATTCCTCCCTTAATGTAGGCATTTTGAGTAATGCTAATCAATGTTTTTGTAATAGGGTCCAATCTAAAGACCAAAGCTTTATCGATCAACTTATATAAGCACCTAATGGGAGGAAACTATTGAATTTTGTTAGCCCCAGAGGCTTTCGGAATTAAAGTTATAATTCCATAATTCAGTCGTCGCACATCCAAAGTGCCAGCATGGCAAGCATGAAACATGTTCACCATATCGTCCTCTTAATTCGACCATGTTTTCTACATAAACCGACTCAATTTCCTTGAATAGAGATCAATATATGTTTCTCACTTACAAGTAGGTGTTTTGACGAAAATGAGATAATGCCCAGCGCGTTCCTGCAGAAATTTTTAACAATGAACTTATCAAAAACAAAAATAAAATATACAAGAATAGTCACCACAATCAACATAGAATAACTGGAGGATGGATGCATGTTATATTCTCTTGTGACATTTACCTTTAATTATTTATTGTGCATAAATAAAAATACAAATTAATGGTAGGGGGGTCATGTTCTTTGATGATGGGAGGGCTTGCATGTGGTAGAAAGTGAAAAGTTAAATTGTTGCATGGGTGTTTGATGATGTCAAGTGTGTGCATGTGTTAAAAAGTAAAAAGTTGATTGGTTGGATGTGCTTGATGATGTAAATAACTTGCATGTGTATTTAAATATGAGGTGGCATATGTGAGACTTATATGATGAAGTGGATAGGTTGATAAATGAGACAATGTGGGTGAATTTCTTACACATATAGAATTATAATTGAGGTAATATCAGTGGCAGTCATAGAACTTGCATCTAATGTTTAGTTTAGTGCTAAAAGTTGTAAAATACGTCATCGCAGTCATATAACTTGTCTGTGCGTGCAGATATGGTCACTTCTTCTCTATCCGGTCAGATCTCGTGCTCATGTGACGTGTCAGCATGAATGTGGCCCGCATGTCAGTGACGGTGAGTGGTAAGGTGTTGGGTGAGCCACGGATTATATTTTTTTGTAAGAAGACAACACTCGGCTTTTATTTACTTGAGCACATAGTGTCTTGCGACGAGAAATAGGAATAAAAAATAGCGGTCAGTGGATTCGAACTGATCCTCCTTCACAATGTTCGCTCAATCCAACAAAGGAATAAACGACCTGTCATGTTATTCCCTGCAGAAATAAATTGATGCAAGAAATCAACTCATATTATGTTGTTTGTGATATTTAACATATGTTCATGCGTTACATTAAAAAGTATGTGACATTTAAAAAAATCTTAAATATTGTTAAAAATATTTGTGTAATTAAAAAACGTGAGTTGCATTTTTAAAATGTTCACATATTTAAAAAAATGTTCATGCAGGGAATAGAAATGTTCGTGTATGTTGTTATCTATCTTGTTCTATTTTAAAAAACAACGCGGGCAATAGAAATTCGCCATGACATATGCATATTACAATGGGGAGAGTGGGATCATTCTCACTGAGCAGTCTATTGTTTTCAAACTTAAAATTATTCAAATTTTAACTTTCTTTTGGACAAATCAGCTGAACTATATTTTCTTTTATCTCGATTTTCAAAATTATTCGAATTCAAACAATTTTTTCGCTAATTTCTCCAAAAGAAATTTACGTACATTTATTCTGCAGTATATCTTCTTTTATCTAGATTTTTAACTTAAAATTATTCAAATTCAAAAAATTAGTTAATTTGCCAAAAAAATACATGCATTCATTCTGACCTATATTTTATTTTATCTAGACTTTCAAGTTTAAAATTATTTAAATTCAAACATAAATTTCATTGATTTGTCCAGAAGAATTTATGTTCGTTCCTTTTGTATTAGATTTTTAAGTTAAAATTATTAGATTTGAAATAAAGATTTAGTTGATTTGTCTGAAAGTTTTATGTACATTCGTTCTGCACTATATTTCCATTTATCTAAATTTTCAAATTTAAAATTATTTAAATTCAAACAAAAGTTTCATCGATTTGTCCAACATAATCTACATGCATTCATTCCACCCTAGATTTTTGAAGTTAAAATTATTTGATTTGAAACAAAAATTTAGTTGTTTTGTTTGAAAAGTCTATGTACTTTCATTCTGCACTATATTTCCATTTATCTAGATTTTCAAATTTGAAATTATTTAAATTCAAAGAAAAATTTCGTCGATTTGTCCAATAGAATTTATGTGCATAGATTCCGCACTAGATTTTTAAAGTTAAAATTATTTGAATTCAAACAAAAATTTAGTTGATTTGTTCAAAAAATATTACATACATTCATTCTGCACTATATATCCTTTTATCTAGATTTTCAAATTAAAATTATACAAATTTAAACAAAAATTTAGTCGATTTATCTGAAAAGTTTATCAAGAATATAAGTTGTTTTCTTACATAGGAAAAAAGAAAGAATAATACAAAAGATAAATTGTGTATATATATCTTTTTAATTGCAGACGTGGCTATCCCCTTTTTTGCACACCTTTTTTAATTTAATTTCCACTTAAATTAGTACTGTCCATGTTATATAAAGCTAACTGTGAATGTCAGTTGGTCGAGTGCTTATGCATGCGCTGCTAATCGCAGCAGGTCATGGGTTTGAATCCCATTCCTTGCGCCGGCGTTTTCAATTTTATTTGAGGATTTTTTTTGTGTAAATTAAATATAATGGTGCTTTATGAAAAATAAAAAAAAGCTCATGGATTACCCGCAGCCACTGACAGTGGGCCCTCACAACTTGGCACGCCACGTGTGCCTGGGATACGGCCGAATACAACAGAAAGCATCGTATATGAATGAGAGGACAAGTTAAATGGCTAGAAACATTGTACTGCCCGTTCGGAAATACTTGTCATCAAAATGAATAAAAAGGGATGTATTTAGATGTATATTAGTTCTAGATACATCCCTTTTTATCCATTTTGATGACAAGTATTTTCGGATGGAGGGAGTATTTTAAAAGTTTATGCATCAACTGACGTGCAAGTTCTATGACTACCAGTGTATTTGCCTCATTATAATTTCTTTTCTTAGCTTGTTCAGCCTGTCCTTGAAAGAAAATTGTCTGTCACTGTATTTTTCTCAGACGGGGGGATCTGTGTGATGACAGGTGGGTCCGGACTGACGTAAGTAAAGTACAAGTAAATTGGTCAAGGAGGTCCAGAATGGGACGCAGATCAGGTGACATGCAAACAGCATGTCACCGTGTGCCTCGCGGCCTCCCATCCACCGCCCAGCTAGAATCCAACGGACAACAGCACTCCAAGGCAAAAACATTCAGACTTCATAGTTTTCAGCCCAGACCCTCTGAAACTTCACAGTTTTGAACTTTATATGATACAGATACAAATCTTTTAGTCATTCAACAGTACAAACAAGTGTTTTGAACAAAATACAATACAAACATCAACCTTTTAGTCCGGAAACAGTGCAAGCAACAGTCAAAATATTGTTTGCACTCAGATTCACAAGAGATTCAGTTTTGAACAATACAAAATATAAACATCAGCCTTTTAGTTCGGAAACAGTACAAACAACAGTCAAATATACTGTTTACATTCATATTCATAAGAAATTCAGACATGCCATTCATCACTATTTAGATTCAGACAACCCACTTCATCACAAGTAATTCAGAAGTACATGATTTGAAGTTTCAGTACCACTTTCCAGTGAATTCAGTGAGCTCTTAACAGCCATTTAGTGCCATTTGATTTGTACACTTAGGCCCCAAAAGACGACTATAGTTAGCCCAAAATACTACACTTAACTATGTCCAAAATACTTCTAGCGGGCTTGCTCGCTAGAACAGATCATCCTCACCAAAAGGCGGAGCCGTCAAGAGCTGGGTGAAACTCATGATAGCATTTACTCCTTTGGTGTTGTCACACTTCTCCACTAGTACTTGAGGTTGTACATCATCCTTCTTCTTTTGTTGCACACCATCCTTCTTCTTTTTTTGCACACCATCCTTCTTTTTTTGCACACCATCCTTCTTCTTTTTTGGCTGCCAATGAAAAGTGTAGTAATTAGTTTACAAAATACCTTCTCTATGGCTCCTCTCATTGCTGCATCTTGATCGGTATAGATAGTTCTAGGCTGCCTTCCATTGTGTGCGGCTAGAAATGTCTCAAAGAGCCATAAAAAATGAGTCGCGTGTTTCATCAAACATCAATGCAACACCAAAAATGGTTGTTTCTCTAAACTGATTGAGCCCAAGAAAAATACCAAATGGCCTATACTCTTTGTTCGTGCCAAATGTAGTGTCAAAAGTGACAACATCACCAAAGTGTGCATAGTCAAGTAGCATTTTAGCATCAACCCAGAATATGTTGGCTATATGCTCCTCACAATCCAACTGCAAATGATATTGGAATGATGGATTCTCAGCTATCTTGTCACGAAAGAACTTCAACATACTACCGGCCTGTCCATAAGCCATCTCCCGCTGCCGCTTGGTTCGCAAATGATTCTTTTGGTCAGTCAAAGTGTAATCAACGTTGAACTTCCCACCAGCACATGCAACCTCATGTGAAGCTTTTGGCATAATTCCAGAATCATCGGCTATTTCTATCTCTAAAGCTTGCACATCTGAAATCTTCCTTTGTGATGCCAACAAGTGACAGGTTTGTGGCAATTGAAGGAGGTGATTGTGTTCTAAATCAACTTCGGTGACTTCAAAAAATTTGGCCACTCGATCAAATGAAACAATCATCCGAACTTTACAATTGGTTCTTGTTTCAGCTCTAATGCGCTTCGGCTCGTGATCTATTTGACTTTTCCTTCGAATGCCTTCATTGGAACAAACAAACCTACATGAAGTGATTGTTCCATCAATTCTGCTTCTGATGGTATTTCTTTTCCTCACATCAAAGCCTATGTGACCTCCATATTGCACCCAGAACTCCCAAGCCTCATCCGAATTTTTGAACCGCATACCAACTTCGGGTATCCTGTTGCCAATCGATCCCATCGCACAACGCACAATTCTGCCAAATTCCACAGTGTATACTCAAAATAGAAGTACAATACTCGCTGCAAGTCTCCATATTTATTCAGAAATGTAGTGTTGACTCAAAATAGAAGTAGTTCCTATGTTGAAACCACAAAGCTTAGCTGATTATAGTCTTATCGAGATGCACATAAGTACTTAACTCGCTGCAAGTCTCCATATTTTTTCAGAGTGTAGTGCTGACTAATATTTTCAGAGTGTAGTGCTGCAAGTCTCCATATTTATTCAGAGTATAGTTTGTCACTATTAGTATTATACTGGTAACTGGACAACCAATTATATCAAATACCACTGCAGGAGGTATATTATGGTTAGCTCTACCAGTATACAAATACCAATTCCAATTTTGTTGCCTGCATATGAGTGCACTAATCAGAGACAGCGCGAGGAGCCTCGCTATGCACGAGCTTTGCCCCAACAAAAATCACTACTAAGCAAGTAATCAGACTAATCTGCAGTGAAGAGTTGCCGGACGAGCCCGGGAGCTGGCTCCGCCTCTGGCACTAATGGAATAAGAGAGAGAGAGGGGGACCTGAGAAGAGGTTGCTAACGATGATGAACGGTCCCCAGCTCGCGGCGGCGCTCGTCCTCGGCTCCCGCGGCGGACGGCGCTTGTCCCCGACCCGCGGCGGCGTTCGGCCCTGGTTCCCGCGGCGGACGAGGCTCGTCCCTGCCTCTCCTCAGTGGCGACGGCTGACGGCGGGCGGCGACGCCGCCGGCGGCCGGCGAAGGCCGCGAGGCGAGGAGACGCCGGCGAATCGCCGCGCCAAAGCCCGCCTTTTCCTTGCCTTCCCCGCCAGATTTTTCTGTTGACCCGTGCTCGATTTGGTCTGTGTCTGGATGTTGTTTTTGCCTTGGAGTGCTGCTGTCCGTTGGATTCTGGCTGGGCGGTGGATGGAAGGCTGCGAGGCACACGGTGACATGCCGTTTGCATGTCACCTGATCTGCGTCCTCCAGAATGTTCCGTGGGAGTGGGAGCTGCAGGGACGTATTTAAAGATATGCCGGATCTGGGGGTCAAATCTGCAAAAGGACCAAACTCACGCGACGACGAAGAAAGAAGCGGAGACCGGAGATCGAGATCGCCGGTGGGAGAGATGGAGCCGAGACGAGCGATCCACCGCAGATCCGGCGCGCTCCTGCTCCTCTTCGCCGCTGTCTTCGCGGCGGCCGCCGGCGCCTCCGCCTCCGCCATCGGCGACAAGTGCGCCGCCTGCAAAGCCGTCGCGGTGAGCTCATCTCCTCTGCCTTCCGTCCTCCTCTCAGTTCCTAGCTTCCAAGGTTTCCACCTTTCATCTTTATTACCGCTCGCCGCCAAGCCATCTTCCGGAGACCTGGATCTTCGTGGAGTTAGTGCAGACGTGGTAGACTTCTGAAAGTTTCAGCGGTCTGTGTTTCAGAGGCACATTGTAGTAGCAGAAGATCTGATGTGTCGTTCGGTCTTGTTTTTTGCAGGCTGAGCTGGAGATTGGAATATCAAGTGTAAGTAAAAATTCCTGTCTTTCAGTTGCCATTGTTTGGGTGCTTGATTTCTGCTATCATCTGCAGTGCTGATTTGGCGGTTATGTGTATCTTCCAGTTTCTTGTTACCGGGGTCATTTATTGATTGTCCACTGTCCTGAATTTCTCTTAATGTAGGAGAAACCAAGAAATCACTTGGACCTGCGTAACCGGTTAAATTCGAAAGGTCAGCGTGAGGGGAAGGTCATCGATTACAGGTATATCATCTAATACTGCAATACCCCTCTGCTGTTCAATGGTTAAACTGCCGTAAAAAAAAGAGTATTATTCAACTACAACAGTACAGAAACGTGCATTCTAACAGCATTGGAACATCAAGTGGACACAATGCGATGTAGAGGAATGCTGGCAATTTACCAACATTTGGTTGGGAAAAAGTGTAGGCCTAGTCATTACTAATACTAAACACTACATGGACTCTTTTTGTTCGTCTTGACTGTACCATTTGCTTCGACACCTAAATAACAATTATGGACATGGTCTTCATCTTCGGGTTTTTTGCATTTATGTATGTGCGGTGCAGAGTCAGCGAGCTTCGGATCGTAGAGCTTCTGGATGACCTATGTGATAAGATGCAAGACTATACGCTACAGAAGGTAGAAAATGAAGCTGCACAATTGTTTTAGAAATCTGTTACTGCACATACCATCTTATTCAGGCTAAATGTTTTTTCAACATATTAAGTCATGTATGGATATAGTATAATCGAGTTATCCCTCTAGTATTGAACTGTCGACCACCAGCCAGAGCATTTTATAGTCATCTAATAAACCGAACTGTGTGCAGTTGGAATCAGGCGAAAAAGAGTGGGTGAAAGTAAAAAGCTGGAACAGTTTTGAAACTGGTAAGTTCAGATATTTGTGGCACCTGTTTACTCTTTCGACTAATTGTAAGCTCTGTAACCACACCATAAACACTGGAGAGCCATGGCCAGTCCGTGCTCCATAGTTTGTTGTGCTTATTCTTCTTGCTTAGTTGTTCCGCACATATGTCATCTCAGGAAATCCAGCAAGCCCTAGATTAGAACTGTATATCCCCAGTGCTCGCCCTGATAGACTTATTACCAGGACCCTGGACTCGAGATGCCAATACAATCATGCGGGACATCATTGAGAGATAGTCTTCCGTTAAAGTAAAATAAGTAAAAGTTAGCATCCACTACAAGGAAATGAACTTGTGGATAAATTTAAGCTAAATAACAAGCAAATGATAGCTGCTACTATGTATTGGATTGTTCTCATTGCGACATAATGAATATGAGCTGTAAAATAGTGTGACTTGTAGTTACTAATTGTGTGCTGATTGTCTGATAATTTGTGTGTAGATAAGAAAGCTGCAGCACGAGCACACTCCAAAAATCTATCCAGTTACTGTGGAAGGTACAGTGAGGTTTTCAGTACTTCAGAGAATTGAACTGATGAAAACCAGAGTTTATAATTCTTAAAAAATGCTTTTCCCTCCGATCATATTACTTCTCGCTCAAACGGATGTATCTAGCACTGAACTGCGTCTAGATACATCCGCTTCAGGGACAAGTAATATGGATCGGAAGGAGTACAAAACTTTCTACGTAACACGATGCCAGCCTAGACTTTCTACTTAACTTGGGCAAGAAGTAATTTATCTCTGCCACCTTTAACCCTCTTTTCATTACCTATTTTTTGCTTGCTGGATTTAACATATTTTATATAGCATAGCCATCATCTTGGTAGTGAAGTGTTTAAAAGGCGCTTGTCTTTCTTAAGTAAAACCTTGTAACTGACGAACAGTGTGTCTGGTGTGTGGCTTTGTTGCCAGCGACCCCTTTTAACCACATTGGGTGTGCACGAAGCTGTGATGTAGCTTTAGTAAAGCTCTCAGCTTTCTATCAGAAAAAATGAAGAACGGTATTTTTCAAATTTGTATAACATCAAACTTGCTAGTAATAGGTGCTTAGTCTGGCAAAGAATTGGATTGCTTTAGAGTGCAGATTTAACAGTTGTCTAAAGATAATATTACCTTTCTTGGCTTTTGAAGAATTGTGTTGTCTATTGAATAAGTGAATCACTGGGCGTGCTGACAAAGTTCACTCATGGCGCAGGTTACTGGAGGAAACTGAGGACGAGGTAATTTTTCTTGCCTTGGATAGCATTACCCTTCAGACAGTATTTTATAGATTTTTGTAAATAGCATATGATTTTTTTCACCTATTTGCTAGTTGTGTTTTTGTTTTGTTTTGTAACTACGAAGATCTGTAGATTTGTTGGCACAAGGGCTAACGTGGGTTATTATTTCTGTTGCAGCTTGCTGAGTGGATAAAAACAAGCTCGGGAGAATCCGGGAACGTGAGCCAGGCCCTTTGCCAGGATATTAGCAAACACTGTCAGTCCACAAGGTACATGAAGTATCAGCGTATATATATGAATCAGCTGATTCGCGCCCTTTGCACTTACTCGAACTGGCTAACGTTTTCTCATTGTTTCCTTCTCCTTCCTGCCATCTCCAGTGCTACGGCCCCGGTCGACGATGAACTATAACAGCACGTGTTAGCTCCCCGTATTTACTCGGACAAAGAAAAGCAGATGAATGCCTGAGAAGCGTCAAAGAAGAAGCTCCAGTAGGAAATGAAGCTGTTATTTCTTAGCGTCTGCGATTTTACACTCACATTGTTGTCTTAAAGAGGGACTTGCAGTTTTTCACATATGATCAACTGATATATTGAGAACATTTGAACTTTGAGAATTTTTGCATACTGAACTACAGTTGGTAACATGCTATGATCTGCTTTTGTGACATCCCTACTGAACTACAGTTGGTCGCATGGTATGATCTGCTTTTGTGATATCCCTTGTAACATCTAGTCTGAACATTTTGCTCTCAGCCCTCCTGCGAGCCAGGGATACTATAAATGAAAAATGAAAGGTGCAAATTTTTCTGAAAAGTTCTGATTGTTTTGATTTTTGAAATGCGATGTTTATGGAATCCCATGAATAGTATCAAACCTTATTTCATGCTATTTCCATAAGATTTTGCTCGCTATGTATGGCGTTAATTAAACTACTAAGATGTGCCACTTGATCCCTTAATGAGATGAACTTACTTTTTAAAAACAATTTAGTATTAAGAGAGGTTTAGGAAATATGCTGTACTTGCTTAAGCTAGATGAACTTACTTTTTAAAAACAATTTAGTATTAAGGGAGGTTTAGGAAATATGCTGTACTTGCTTAAGCTAGATGAACTTACTTTTTAAAACAATTTAGTATTAAGGGAGGTTTAGGAAATATGCTGTACTTGCTTAAGCTAGATGAACTTACTTAACTGATTTCACAATTTGAAAAACCATGTTTACAAAATGCTTAAAGCGCAGGTGCCAGCCTTCTACAGCTACACGGTGTTAGAGTACGTAATGGGCCTAATGGGCCCATTAGTCTTAGGGTTAATTAGAAATAAGAGTCGCTTGCTTAGGGGTCAAGTAAGCCTTGCTTGGGAGTCAAGTAAACCTCTCTATATAAAGAGAGGAGATGTATCAATCTAATCAAGCAAGAATTAAGAAGGAAATCCCTTCCCTCTTGTCCGGCCGTGGGCAAAAAGGCCCTCGGCCTGCCCTCTTGCGCCCTCCTTCTAGCAGCGCTATAACAATTTGGTATCAGCTAGCTTCGGTTCGATCATGTCTTCACCGCCGCCAAGCCCGTCTCTTCCGCTGCTGGTCACCTTGTCGCCTCCGGCGACCACCACGACCGTCACCCCGCTCCTGCCCGCGTCGGGATCCTCTGTCGCGCCCGCCCCCACCGTCCTCACCTGGGAGGAGGTGTCCGGGTTGCTGCGGGACCTAACCCAGGCGGTCCAGGAGATCCACCTGTTCTTGGCCGGGTCCTACGGGCCGCACCCGGTTGCGTCGCCCATTGTCGCCCCCGTGCCGCTGTGGCTGCCGTGGCAGCCGCCGTACCAGGCGGTCTTCGCCGCGCTCGCCGGGCCGCTACAGCAGCCGCTGCAGTCGCCATTCATCACCACCACTGCCCAACCCTGGCTGCAGTGGCAGCCGCCGCTCCTGGCGGCCTCCGCCGCGCCCGGCGCTCCGCCACAGCAGTCGTTGCAGCTGCAGCAGCCACCGCCGGTCAGCTCCACCGCCCAGTATGGGATGCCCTATGACGGGAGTGCGACGACCTCGTTCCCATCAGCGCCGCCGCCATCCCAGGGCGTCCACATCCAGCAGATCAAGTCCCTGTCGTCGACGTCACCGCTTCCGTCTTGGATCGCTACTCGCCACGTGTCGGTGGCGGTGAGGCTGCAGGCTGCTGCGCGCGGCCTCCTAGCGCGTCGGCGTGTGCGGGAGATGCGTGGTCTGCAGCTGCCGCTCCTCCAAGTTGCCCTTCGCTGTGCAAAGGACCTCGATCTCGTCCACTGCGTCGGGGATCTTGGGCATGCAGTTTCCCCCACGGGCGGCTGGCATGCTGTTTTCCCCGCGGGCAGCGACCTCAAAGTCTGCGACATCGGCGGTTGGGGGGGGGGGGGCGCACCCCTCCTCGTCATTCTCCATCGCAAACTCTCCACTCTTCCATGTGCGGTGTAGACCAATAGTCATACACATGCACTCCTTTTGTCCAGGTGGTGTCCATGGGATCCAGGTGGTTGTACACGTGCATGTCCAAAATAAAGCGTCCTAGTCTATTTCAGATTGAGAATAATAAAACAAGCCAAGATGTAAAAGGCTTGTTTTTAGGTGTTAGATTTGTGTTGAGTCGGGTCATGGTTATAAGTTGGTTAGGCTGCAGCTCGAGGACAAGCTGCATGTCCAGGTGAGGTGTAGTGTTAGAGTACGTAATGGGCCTAATGGACCCATTAGTCTTAAGGTTAATTAGAGATAAGGGTCGCTTGCTTAGGGGTCAAGTAAGCCTTGCTTGGGAGTCAAGTAAACCTTTCTATATAAAGAGAGGAGATGTATCAATCTAATCAAGCAAGAATTAAGAAGGAAATCCCTTCCCTCTTGCCCGGCCGTGGGCAAAAAGGCCCTCGGCCGGCCCTCTCGCGCCCTCCTTCTAGCAGCGCCATAACACACTGCATGAAGCCGTTGCTCGCATACGCGCAAGCAGGTGCACGCTCACTGGTATTTCAATATGATATTACTTCTCTGAAATATATGAAACTCATACTTCTCCTATGTGTAACTTGTTATTTCATTGTGATATGTATTGAAATAGTTGTTGAAATATAAATTGAAATTATTTATATCATATTTGGAGTAATCAATTTCAATTCTTTTGAAAAAATATGAAATTGGAATAGCTGAAATAACATTTTAAAGAAATTGGAATTGTTGATGTCACCCATTTGAAATAGTTAGTTTCACTTTTTTTGGCGTGCGAGATTGGAATATATGAAATAAATGTTGTTCAAAATTCAAAAAAATTACATGAAATTTATATTTCTCATATGTGTAACGTGTTATTGCAGTGTGATCTGTATTGAAATAGTTGTTGAAATAAAAGTAAAAATTGTTTCTGTCGCTTTTGGAATAATCAATTTCAATCTTTTTGAGAAAATATGAAATTGGAATAGTTGAAATCAACTTCTAAAGATATTGGAATAGTTCATGTCACCCATTTGAAATAATCGGTTTTTTTTGTGATGTGCTTGATTGGAATATATGAAATGGACGTTGTTCAAAATTCAAAATTGTTTCCATAAAACTGATATTTCTCATATGTGTAACTTGTTATTGCAGTGTAGTCTATATTGAAATAGCTGTTGGGATATAAATTGAAATTGTTTGTGTCACTTTTGGAATAATCAATTTTAAAAAATAGAAAATCTGAAATTGGAATAGTTTAAATAACATTTTACAGAAATTGGAATTGTTGATGTCACCCATTTGAGATAATCAGTTTTTTTGGTGATGTGTGAGATGGGGATATATGAAATAAATGTTGTTCAAAATTCAAAATTGTTACATGAAATTGATATTTCTCATGTGTGCAACTTGTTATTGTAGTGTGGTCTGTATTGGAATAGTTGTTGAAATATAAATATAAATTGTTTGTATCGCTTTTGGAATAATCAATTTCAATTATTATTTTTGAGAAAATATTGAATAGGAATAGTTGAAATCACCTTTTAAAGATATTGGAATTGTTGATGTCACCCATTTGAAATAATCAGTTTCACTTTTTTGTGATGCGCGAGATTGGAATATATGAAATAAATGTTGTTCAAAACTCAAAATTGTTACATGAAACTGATATTTCTCATATGTGTAACTTGTTTATTGCAATGTGATCTGTATTGAAATAAAATTGAAACTGTTTGTGCCGCTTTTGGAATAATCAATTTCAAAAATTGAGAAAAATTGAAATTGGAATAGTTGAAATCAACTTTTAAAGATATTGGAATACTTGATATCACCCATTTGAAATAATCAGTTTCACTTTCTTATGGTGTGTGAGATTGGAATATCGGAACTAAATGATTAAATTTCTTTTTTGAAAGTGTTGAAATGAACTTTTAAAAAAATTGAATTATTTTATTAAAAGAGTTAAAATTTATTTATTTGAAGAAGAAAATGATATCGTTTTTTTTGGAATGTGTGGAATTGGTTTCTAAAAGATGAAAAACAATTTATGAAACTATTGAAATCAGCTTCTTGAAATGGCCGAATCTGTTTTTTTTTGTAAACATGGTTTTTCAAATTGTGAAATCAGTTAAGTAAGTTCATCTAGCTTAAGCAAGTACAGCATATTTCCTAAACCTCCCTTAATACTAAATTGTTTTAAAAAGTAAGTTCATCTAGCTTAAGCAAGTACAGCATATTTCCGAATCTGTTTTTTTTTGTAAACATGGTTTTTCAAATTGTGAAATCAGTTTTTAAAATATTTCAAAACTAGTTTCTTGTAAATGAGCCAAGGTTTATTTTAAATGAATGGGATAATTTTTAAAATTCAAATGTGTGTTTTAAAATATTTCAAATCAGTATAAAGTGAGAGAGGTTGATCGTTTGAAAAAATAAGTTGAAATCACTATGTATGTGCATTTGTACATGTGTGAAGTGAGAGACTTGTCAGGCGTAAGTGTAAAGCGAGGGGCATGGCTCAAATCATGTGGGTCGGCTCCAGCTGGTGGAATACAATGGCTTAAGTGAAGGAAGGAGTGAAATACAGAGATACATCATGTGACAGTTTTTGAATTGGCAGCAGATCCACACACGATTGAATCAGTCGTTTGGATTGCAATATATTACTCCCTAAACGGTCTTATATTTCTTTACAGAGGAAGTACCAATCACCACCGTCTGAACTCTCTTATATTTCTTTACAGAGGAACCACACTTGGTAAACACTCTGCATCCTATCCCTTGCTAGACGAATTGGCCGGGACTTTGTGTTGGACAATTAAAATCCGACGCCCCCAACTATAGACGGGTTGCTCTTGCTAGGGCAGGGCTTAACTAGGAAGAGGGATTTCCACGAAGCAAAATGTGGTTCTAAAGCAAACTACATGCAGGATAGACAACTGGATATAGCATGACCAGTACAAAATTAAATCAAATTAAAAAGGCATACTAGTCTCTTCTTCCTCTGAATGTTTTGGATTTGTGCAGGGGTGATATGTCACTTCAGAAAATTTTTGAAACATCTAAAATTGATTTGTTTGAACGTTGAAGTTGGTATCGTAGGATAGGAGTACACCGTCCTCCGATACTCTCCGGATTTCCTCCACCTTGGTCGATCCCCTTTCTACACCCACGGAAAACAACACAGAAATGGAGGGCGACTCCAAGGTGCTGGACGACGACGACCTCCTCGCAGAGATCCTCCTCCGCGTCGGGCTCCCCACGACCCTCCTCCACGCCGCCCTCGTCTGCAAGCGCTGGCTGGGGCACGCGTCCGGCCGGGCCTTCCTCCGCCGTTTCCGCAAGCGCCACCCGCCCCGCCTCCTCGGCTTCTACGTCGAGGGCGACAGGGACGTCCCGGCCGACCCGCCGGCCTTCGTCCCGGCGCTGACCCAGCCCGCTGAGCTCGCCGCCGCCGTCCGCCGCGCAAGCTTCAGCTTCGACATCTACAGGGGCCTGCTGGCCCAGATCCACGACTGCCGGAACGGCAGCGTGTTCGTCCAGGTCGGGAGCGAGGGCAGGGCGGTCATGAGGGTGCACATCCCGCTATGCCCCCAGAGAGACGTCGCCTTCATCCCGCCGCTCCCGCGCCCCGCACTCCGGCCCCATGGTCTCTGCAGCTTCACGCAGATCCTCTCCACGGAGGAAAGCGGCGGCCTTTCCTACCACTACCTGTACGTGGAGTCTACAGTGGACAAACCAGAAATCAGGCTGCACGTATATGCAGCTTCTCATCTGGCTCCACAAGGGGGGCAGCTGGTCGCTGGTGGACACCATTTGTTTGCGTGAGATGTGTCCTGATTTGAGGGTGCTGGGCTGCACGGCTGAGGATGAGGACAGTGGTCTTGTCATAAGACGGGTGGGGAACGATGCTGAGTTTGTGCTCTTGCAGATGGGCCGGTGCGCGCTCCACCTGGATACCAGGCGCAGGACACTGCGTAAGGTGTATGAGCAGACGGAAGAGGATCAGTGTTTTGGTGACATCCATCCGTTTATGATGATCTGGCATCCCACATTCCCTGCGCTCCGGGGTGATCATGCAAGGTTCGCCTTTTGGACTTTATATCATCTGTATATAGTGCTCTCTGTTGAGGTTACACGGTTTTGCAATGTGCATCATCCATCGCATTGTTTGGCAATAGATGTGGAGTTGTGTTAGGTATATGATTGATTCCTTAGGGCATTTTAACCATATTGCCTTAAGATGATTTAAATTTGCTTGTGTACTGTGATCATATTACAGGGTGTTTACTTGTGGTCATAGTAGGGGACACTTCAGTAGCATGGGTGCCGCATGGACGATTAGGGTGTCCCTTGCGTGTCCTCGTGGGTGCTTGATTGGCTAGTTGAGAAGGAAGATGCAGATAGATAAGAGAAATTAAAGAGTGATCTTAGGGAAGGATGGAGGTGTATTTCTTGGTTGCTAAAAGATTATAGAAAACTCCTTTTAAATAGACTAACATGATGGACACCTAAGGCAAATAATCTGCTTGGGTACAGACTCTATTTACCTTTTACTTCCATAGTGCTACTCAGATGACTATATATCCAAATCCAAAGCTTTTATCTCACAGTATATTGTCATCCTTAATTACAGTTTTTCATTGGTTTTAGCGAAGCTAGTAATGTTTTTTATGGACTCAAGACTAGTTACGGAATTACATTTGATAGTGTCGATTGCTGTGATTGTCGTTTGCTAGACATATACTGAAGTTTCAGAGTATGGTGGGCAGACCACTCCATGGAATGGTTACTTTTCTGACGCTGGTGTTGGAATGGCATGCTTCTGAACTTGTTCTTCCCCTTATGCAGTCTCACAAAGTACTTAGTAGTGGTGCTGACAAAGGACTTTTTTGGTGTCTTAGCATGGACCATCATCCTGTTGTGTCATGTTTTTTGAACTATCAACCGCTCTTAAGGGCAAAACTAAAAACTGGACCTACAAAAGTATGAAACATGTTTTTTTTTCAGAATGTTAGTAGAACAAATGTCCCATATTTGTATGTTGAAGCAGGCTATTGCGTAGTGGATTCTATATTTCTTGTGCATATTTTCTTTCCAGTGGATAATACAAGTTGATAGCGGTTAATTTGTGCTTCTGTGTCATTTGTCCTTCTATGATCAGAGGTTTGTTTTTGTTTTACTGCACTGCAGACTGTATAATGCAAAGTTGCATGTCTGGGATATGAAGCCATTTAACATCCTATTATTGTTGTACTAGCTACTTGTCTTTGTGTTCCATTTGGTATTCAGATACTTAATTAATTATCTCCATGCTGACCTTTGTTTGTTTCCTTTGAAACAGAGATGCAATGTGAAGAAGAAAGATACCAGGAAGCTCATGGATGCTATCTATGTCGTGAGTGATCAGGGCAGCATCAAGGAAGAGCAGTGGTGGGCTGCATTTTTTCTAGTACGTGATCGACTGATAGCAGTTCTAACTGTCTTTATTATTACCTTTACTGGATCAACTAATTACTTAATTAGGAATTAGGATGCTATTGCTATGTAACTGGAGCATGTACTCCTATGTGACTCGGATCTTTGTTATTGTTGGTATAATACTTCATGTATTCGGAGTAATTATCTCGTCTGATCTGCTTGTGTGGCATGTTTGTTACTCATGGCATTTGGAGAAGTGTGTTCTTGTTCACAATTGTGAAATTTACTTCAGTTAGTAATGTGTTGTTCTAATCTAGCAGCAATGATCTAATGTAGCAGCAAAAAAAGAGTTTCTTTGAGGCCACAGTATGTATACTCTACATGGACGGTAAATGGATGAACATGTAGTTGTGCAAAAAGAGATTCTTTGAGTAGATAACTGAATCTAGCTGTGCTGGTTCAGAGTAAGGAGAGGCCCCTGGTAAATGGATGAAAAAGCAGCAGTATGCTTTGCAAATGCATCCATCATACTACTACTAGCCAGGGATAAGAGAATGGAGTGTTTGATGAACTGAACTCAGTAGTAAAATTAATAATCTGAGACATATATGCATCTACTACATGTTGATGCTGTTTAGGAGTTGATGCTGAAGCTGAAGATTAAGGATGCAGAGTCCATTTGGCATCTGGGACTATGGACATGAACGCTTCAGACAAGTTAATCGACAGAGATATAGCTGCATGTTTTCTAAAACATAATAAGAAGTTTACTAAAAATGAACAAATGAGCATGGCTTAGCTTAATTAGCTGCATGTTTTCCCTTTTCGAGGGTGCTGATGTAATCCTTGTTATTACCACTGTACTAACAGCTGACTATAGCATGAAGCTCTGTGGTGGCAATGTACTAATGAGATCGCCGCAATTAATTATGCAGGATAGATCACACCCGGGCTCATACAACAAAAGCACTGTACTTTATAGTGCAACCATGATGCAGACATACTGGCCTCATTAACCAATCCAGATGACACCAACAAAAAAGTACTACTCCCTCCGTTCCTAAATATTTGTCTTTCTAGACATTTCAAATGGACTACAACATACGGATGTATATAGACATATTTTAAAATATAGATTCACTCATTTTGCTTTGTATGTAGTCACTTGTTGAAATGTCTAGAAAGACAAATATTTAGGAACGGAGGGAGTACATGCTTAACAGAAATATTAACGATAGAAAAGGAGGATAATAATAATTCACTACTTTGCAATAAACGTTTGGAGCGAAGCTAAACTGGGCAAAACCTGGGAATTCTCAGCTTTATCGTTTCAATGTGCACTGCAATGTTCTAGTTTGCCAAAGTGCTCTGCAAAATCTGGGATTGTTGTTTCTTTTTCGACAGTGCATGTGCGAGAGCTATGTTTTAGTTTGATGAAAACTAGGGAAGTGAAGCAACGTTTTGGTTTGCCGAATTTTTACGCAAGATAATGAACAAACCTGGGGTACAAAGCTTGTTATGAGCAACCTGACATATAACGGTTTTACGCATCCAGGTGGGCATTCTTGCTATTGTGCTTCTGGGAAGATGCTTGCGCGAAGTATTAATTGTGCTTTCTGAGATGATGCTTATGTAAGATATCAATGAGTATTGCTCCTTTGATAAGTTCCTTTCTCAGGCCTGAAAATTTCCGGCATAGCAAATCCCCGCTGGTTCATCGCTTTGCGGAACTAACCCACAAGTTTTGGCATGGTGAGAACTTCAAGGGCAAGTTCATGAGTTCTTTCAAGCAGTTTGAGGGCCAGCGAGAAGAGGTTCCAGATTGGTGCACATTCTGATACAGAGGAATTTATGTCATGGTGAAACTAATGATTGTTCTCTGCTTAGTGCAAATTAATACGTACAACCTGTGGCAGATTATCTGGTTACACTGGAATCTACTCGTTTTTCACGGGCAGACAGAAGTTGGCAAAGAAATTCACAGCAAGCATATTACTTGATTTGGTCATTTTGTTACCTGGACTTGGGCAAAACCTGGAAATTATCTGTGCAAAATCTGGGAACATTTTCCATCGACGGTGCATGTAGATGGGCTACGTTTCGGTTTGCCAAAACGTTGAAAACTAGAGAAATTAGCTCATCATGCACGCAATGTGTGAAGCAATGTTTTGGCTTGCCAAAGTGATCTGGTAATATGAACAACAGTTATGAACATGACATATGTGTAACAGTTTCATGAATCTGGGTCATGCTTCTTGCCGTTCTTCTGAGGTGGTGCCTTGCAGTGTAACACATATTTGTGATGTGTAAACAGCACACATCTTTCAAAACTCTAAAATAAGATTGATTTTGACCTAAATTGCACACTATTGGCTGGCCCATCAATGCTAGAGATATATTGAAACTAAAACATTTCTGCCATGCATCAATTTCATTATCATATGAGCTACACATGAAACTGATTTCTTAGGAGCAAGCTTAACATTCCATTCCACCATCTTAAGTGACAGATGGAAATATTGCTTCCTAACATCCTCTAGCATTAACCCAAAAACACAGGCACTCATACACAGAAAGTGATAAGAGACACAAGGATAAAAATCCAAGGACACTCATAGGATAAGATTTGATAGCAGATCATGCAAATAAGTATATCAGGTATCAAACAAGATGTCCGAGAAGGCCAAAACACAAATTTAGAAACTAGCACTTGATAACAACAGAACCCACTAGCTGCCTTAAGCATATCTCATCACTTCTTCTCCTCCTTCTCCGCCTCGGCAGCCTTCTTCTGCCTGGCTCCCAACTGGCGCTGGTTCATCCTCTCGACGCGGAGCTTGCCATAGGCCTTGAACTCCTTCATCTCCTCTGTGACCTTCATGACCTCGACTGAGCGCTTCTCGCCACGGGCAATGGGCATGTAGTCGCCCTGGACCTGTGTGGCATTGGCAAGCTCCTCCGGAGTAGAGTCACCAGCCTAGGAACAAGAGAGCAGAGTTAGGAAGGACACAGACATAAACACTACGTAAAATACAGAGAAAAAGAGTAAGCTGCTATATATACCTTGACCTTGCGAGCACGCCTTGGGAAGATGACAAGCTTGGCCTTGTAGGTCTTGAGCCTCTGGATGTTGGACTGCATACCCTCAAGCGACCTGTTCTTGCGGCGGTGGTCCACAGAAATGCCAATGGTCGGAGCGAGCTTCTTTGGGATGCCAGCGGACTACAGTTACAGTATATAAACATTAGCAGATGGTGAAGAATGTTCTGGACTAACACAACTATCGTTTCTCAGCACATAATCTCATCTAACATCTCAATCTAAACTCAAGCAGCATGCATCAAGTGTAGGAAGGCGCAAACAATTCAAAGCTACAGAGAGAACACAAGTTCTCTGAAAGTAGAGAACAAAGGTAATCCAGAAATTGATGCAATGTACAACAATGGAATTTTACTGTTCTTACAGAGCAAACATTAAAAAAATCCATGCTTAATTATAGACCAATTATGGGAACTGGTGATGTTGCATCATTCATAGGTTATTCAGAGATGACGGAAACAGAGCGAAGGGACGATTATCACCTTAAGCTCCTCAAGGGTAAATCCCCTGCCAGCCCTGGCCTTCATGTTGTACTTGCGGGTCTGGCATTGCACAATGGGGCGAAGAGGTCCAGAGGTAGGACGGGGGAAGATCTTCACAGCCTTCTTCTGGCGAGCTGCATACAAAAAGAACAAATTGTAAGATGACGGTGAGTCAAACCAGCACCACAATAACACAAACATGCTGTCAGTGGATCGGATGGTAACTTATCAGTAAATCAACAAAGAAACTAATGATACACATCTAATCTGCCCTGCAGTAGCAAACATGTACTTTAACTCCCTATGTGTAAATACACAAGGCAGTGCAAGTGCTGTTCACATGTTAGTGCTGGATTCAACTTATAAGAGACATGGCAATACACATGGGTACGAGCATCAAACTTGGATTCATGGTAGATGTACTAGAAACAACTAACTGAAACAGATATCCTAGATGACTTTCTATAGCACTGTATACCCCAAACCCCAGCCACATCCATTACAGTCATGAACATCGCCAAAATCATAAGCGATACCAAACTATCCCCATGCTAGAATTACAGATCCCGCCGAGGAAGTTCAGCCAAGATTCTGACGCGGAAAGGGAAAACAGAGACATCATCAGAGCCAGGAGGCGGGGGGTGCTCACCGATGCGGCGCCTCTGCTTGCGGGCGGGCTGGTTGAACCACGTCTTGACATAGTTCTGCCAGTGCTTCTTGAAGTGGCCGTTGGGGATGACGTTGTTGTGCTTCACCATCTCGCCCTCCTCCTTACCTGCACAGCGCACCAACAAATCAGCCAAGGAAACCACGGATCCAAGCTACCGATTCACAAGAAAGCGCCGGCGAATCTACTGCCGCGTCAAGATCGTGGTGGGAACGCAGGAGCGAGGCGCGACGGCATTTCGTCGGGCGCGAACGGTGGAGAGGCACGGGGAGGGGGGGACAAACCTGGGGACGACGGGGCGGCGGCGGGGGCGGCGCGGGGAAAGGCTAGGGTTTTGCGGGGGAGTGGAGCGGCGGCGCGGGGGGATGAAGATGATGAGGGGTCTTATAGTGCTGGCCCGTGCGGGAGGGTAGGGTTTTCGTCCGTGAGGGTGTGCGGCTGCGATGTGGGCCCGCTTGCGAGCGCTTGGCCCATGGGCTTTGGATGAGTGGGCTGGCTGTTCCCTCGGAAGAATGGGTGGGCTTGTGAAGTCACTAACCCGGGCTGTTAGCCTGTAACCGAACAAAATCGAAAATATGGTCTTTATCTACAGAAATATGTGTTGCCTCAAAAAAAAATCTACAGAAATATGTTTTTCTAAAAAAACACAAAAATATGTTTTCTGTCACAAAAAAAAGGTTTCTTCGAAAATGACATTGGCTAAAGTAAATGAAATAATCGGTTTCATGAGCTGTCATTTCTACTTGTGACTTTGCTCACAGAGAGACATGTTGAGGTAAAGTTGTCCTGCATTTAAACAAAACATGGCCGCTAAATGCCTATTTGGATAAAGTGATTGAAAGGCATAAAACTATAAGGATAGAGCTGTCATGCATATTATTATTATTATTATTATATGATCTCAAGGTGCAACATTTTTAAGTGGTAACTATGGTGTCTTTGGGTGATGCACAATAAATAAACATGTGGGTTTTTCTAGGAAATGAAGAGAAACATAAAGTTATATGGTCAAGGATGTAGACTATGGGGGATACGCTGAAGGATCGAAGATGTTAGCTAGAAGGGGTGGATAGATGACTACACATTTTAACTTTCTTAGTTGGTTTTAGGTTTAATTGTAAATTCTCTACAATTACAACCAAGGTGGATCATTGTGTAGCTTTTATCTATAAAGTGGGTTGTGAGCCAGTTTCATGAAAATTTATATAATAAAGGAACACTGGCCAACAAAAATAACCAGATAAAAAAAACTAAGTTACCAATAAACAGGTAATATAGTTACGGAACAAGCTAACCTAAAGTACAAGGATGAGAAAATGGGTCCCGAAATTCAAGTCCTTAGGGGGCGCGCTAAACTTAGTCAGAAAGGTGTGTGGCACTAAGTTCCTCTATGACACTAAATGTCTCACCTTCTTCTCCTTGAGCTTCGACAAATAGTTCAAACTCAGTCAATAAGTGATAGGTCACACTCCACCTTCACAAACTTTTCGTAGCTTTTCCACAACTCGGAAGCTTCTGGGAGACTCAACCCATCTAGGAGTACTCCCACAACTCCAATGGTAACAAGACCCCATGAAGAACTTGGATCGGGATCATGATTTGGCTCGGCGCAATCAGATATCTAGGTCTCCTCTCCCTCTTCCCTCACTTAATTAGGTTAAAATCTGGGAGATTCAAAGAGGAGTATTCAAGTACTCAAGGTCAACCATGGAGGTTTGAGCTCAGATCCAAGAAACAGCCAACCTATTTTAGGAAAAAGGGGTGGTTTATATAAATTAGACAGAATCAAATTGTTACTTTCACTATGCAACATACGCGTAGACTTTGGGTTTCTTCTGGAGCTCTAGTATCTTAGAATCTTGATTTTCTGGGTTGTCTGGACTAAAATTTGGACCATAAAGGGAGCAAACTCTCTGGTTTAGAACTTAGCCTCGACCCTTCTGGGCATTCCGTCTC
>NC_057810.1:46841544-46842169 GCF_018294505.1 Triticum aestivum
CTAACACAAATTCCAATGATTTTATACAAGTTGATAGTCGTCTAGGAGGCGCAACACCTTCCACGAGTGGAAAGCAAAGCAAAGTTAAAGAAAGAGGTTATAGCAGGCATCAAATACTTTTCTGGTGTCATTGCTAGGGAAGTAAGTTAAGGTTGTATATCTTCTCTTCTATGTGTTGTTTCGGTAAAAGATTACATTCTTATTAACTATGTGTGATTGTATTTTATAGTAAACTTATGGGTTGTTTCATTTTCCAATTTTTTGAGATAAATTTTATTCAGTTACTTTGATTTCCTTTCTAACTTCTTTTTATTTTTTTATACTGATTGATATACCACTTGCGCAAAAATCAAAGCCCTGTCATTCAAAATGGTACATCTTGTAAGGTCCAGTAGACGACATTCATAGGATTTTGATTTGGTAGTTACACTTCAAACTTGTTTGGTTTTATAGTTTCATAGCAAAACTTAGGATTGAATAGTAATTAAGGGAAACCTTATCCATCAACTAGTTTGCACTCAAAGCTTGACCTGATGTGGGAAAGTTGGCTACCACATATGATTGAGCGGTTTCCGTATAGAGGTTTTTCTTCAAGTAAGGTACTCGAGCTGCCCTTTTCTTCCTC